>NW_027098665.1:0-300000 GCF_039881205.1 Euwallacea similis | reverse complement strand
GGAAATTTCTGGTCTGATTCGGCCGTGTGACCACTCAAAATGTTCCTCTAGACAAGCTCTATCCAACGGAGGGATCAGTCGTGGGACCATTTTGATGAATTCCTGAGAAAAAAATTCACACACGTCAAATAAACCGGGTAAATATCAATAGTTTGCACGCTCCGCGCTCGGAAATTTCTGGACTGATTCGGCCGTGTGACCACTCAAAATGTTCCTCTAGACAAGCTCTATCCAACGGAGGGATCAGTCGTGGGACCATTTTGATGAATTCCTGAGAAAAAAATTCACACACGTCAAATAAACCGGGTAAATATCAATAGTTTGCACGCTCCGCGCTCGGAAATTTCTGGACTGATTCGGCCGTGTGACCACTCAAAATGTTCCTCTAGACAAGCTCTATCCAACGGTGGTATCAGTCGTGGGACTATTTTGATGAATTCCTGAGAAAAAAATCAATAAACGTCAAATAAACCGGGTAATTATGAATAGTTTGCACGCTCCGCGCTCGGAAATTTCTGGTCTGATTCGGCCGTGTGACCACTCAAAATGTTCCCCTAGACAAGGTCTATCCAACGGAGGGATCAGTCGTGGGACTATTTTGATGAATTCCTGAGAAAAAAATCAACAAACGTCAAATAAACCGGGTAAATATTAAAAGTTTGCACGCTCCGCGCTCGGAAATTTCTGGTCTGATTCGGCCGTGTGACCACTCAAAATGTTCCTCTAGACTAGCTCTATCCAACGGTGGGATCAGTCGTGGGACTATTTTGATGAATTCCTGAGAAAAAAATCAACAAACGTCAAATAAACCGGGTAAATATTAAAAGAGTGCATGCTCCGCGCTCGGAAATTTCTGGTCTGATTCGGCCGTGTGACCACTCAAAATGTTCCCCTAGACAAGCTCTATCCAACGGTGGTATCAGTCGTGGGACTATTTTGATGAATTCCTGAGAAAAAAATTCACACACGTCAAATAAACCGGGTAAATATTAAAAGTTTGCACGCTCCGCGCTCGGAAATTTCTGGTCTGATTCGGCGGTGTGACCACTCAAAATGTTCCTCTAGACAAGCTCTATCCAACGGTGGTATCAGTCGTGGGACTATTTTGATGAATTCCAGAGATAGGAGTAGACATAGGTCAAATAAACCGGGTAAATATTAAAAGATTGCACGCTCCGCGCTGGAAAATTTCTGGTCTGATTCGGCAGAGTGACCAGTCAAAATGTTCCTCTAGACTAGCTCTATCCAACGGTGGGATCAGTCGTGGGACTATTTTGATGAATTCCTGAGAAAAAAATTCACACACGTCAAATAAACCGGGTAAATATCAATAGTTTGCACGCTCCGCGCTCGGAAATTTCTGGACTGATTCGGCCGTGTGACCACTCAAAATGTTCCTCTAGACAAGCTCTATCCAACGGAGGGATCAGTCGTGGGACTATTTTGATGAATTCCTGAGAAAAAAATCAACAAACGTCAAATAAACCGGGTAAATATTAAAAGATTGCACGCTCCGCGCTGGGAAATTTCTGGTCTGATTCGGCAGAGTGACCACTCAAAATGTTCCTCTAGACTAGCTCTATCCAACGGTGGGATCAGTCGTGGGACTATTTTGATGAATTCCTGAGAAAAAAATTCACACACGTCAAATAAACCGGGTAAATATTAAAAGTTTGCACGCTCCGCGCTCGGAAATTTCTGGTCTGATTCGGCGGTGTGACCACTCAAAATGTTCCTCTAGACAAGCTCTATCCAACGGTGGTATCAGTCGTGGGACTATTTTGATGAATTCCAGAGATAGGAGTAGACATAGGTCAAATAAACCGGGTAAATATTAAAAGATTGCACGCTCCGCGCTCGGAAATTTCTGGTCTGATTCGGCCGTGTGACCACTCAAAATGTTCCCCTAGACAAGCTCTATCCAACGGTGGTATCAGTCGTGGGACTATTTTGATGAATTCCAGAGATAGGAGTAGACATAGGTCAAATAAACCGGGTAAATATTAAAAGATTGCACGCTCCGCGCTCGGAAATTTCTGGTCTGATTCGGCCGTGTGACCACTCAAAATGTTCCTCTAGACAAGCTCTATCCAACGGTGGTATCAGTCGTGGGACTATTTTGATGAATTCTGGAGAAAAAAATCAATAAACGTCAAATAAACCGGGTAATTATCAATAGTCTGCACGCTCCGCGCTCGGAAATTTCTGGTCCGATTCGGCCGAGTGACCACTCAAAATGTTCTTCTAGACAAGCTCTATCCAACGGTGGTAACAGTCGTCGGACTATTTTGATGAATTCCAGAGATCGGAGTAGACATAGGTCAAATAAATCGGGTAAATAATAAAAGATTGCACGCTCCGCGCTCGGAAATTTCTGGTCTGATTCGGCAGAGTGACCAGTCAAAATGTTCCTCTAGACTAGCTCTATCCAACGGTGGGATCAGTCGTGGGACTATTTTGATGAATTCCTGAGAAAAAAATTCACACACGTCAAATAAACCGGGTAAATATCAATAGTTTGCACGCTCCGCGCTCGGAAATTTCTGGTCTGATTCGGCCGTGTGACCACTCAAAATGTTCCCCTAGACAAGGTCTATCCAACGGAGGAATCAGTCGTGGGACCATTTTGATGAATTCCTGAGATAGGAGTAGACACACGTCAAATAAACCGGGTAAATATTAAAAGTTTGCACGCTCCGCGCTGGGAAATTTCTGGTCTGATTCGGCCGAGTGACCACTCAAAATGTTCCTCTAGACTAGCTCTATCCAACGGTGGGATCAGTCGTGGGACTATTTTGATGAATTCCTGAGAAAAAAATTCACACACGTCAAATAAACCGGGTAAATATTAAAAGTTTGCACGCTCCGCGCTCGGAAATTTCTGGTCTGATTCGGCGGTGTGACCACTCAAAATGTTCCTCTAGACAAGCTCTATCCAACGGTGAGATTAGTCGTGGGACTATTTTGATGAATTCCTGAGAAAAAAATCAACAAACGTCAAATAAACCGGGTAAATATTAAAAGTTTGCACGCTCCGCGCTCGGAAATTTCTGGTCTGATTCGGCCGAGTGACCACTCAAAATGTTCCTCTAGACAAGCTCTATCCAACGGAGGGATCAGTCGTGGGACTATTTTGATGAATTCCTGAGAAAAAAATCAATAAACGTCAAATAAACCGGGTAATTATGAATAGTTTCCACGCTCCGCGCTCGGAAATTTCTGGTCTGATTCGGCCGTGTGACCACTCAAAATGTTCCCCTAGACAAGGTCTATCCAACGGAGGGATCAGTCGTGGGACTATTTTGATGAATTCCTGAGAAAAAAATCAACAAACGTCAAATAAACCGGGTAAATATTAAAAGATTGCACGCTCCGCGCTGGGAAATTTCTGGTCTGATTCGGCAGAGTGACCACTCAAAATGTTCCTCTAGACTAGCTCTATCCAACGGTGGGATCAGTCGTGGGACTATTTTGATGAATTCCTGAGAAAAAAATTCACACACGTCAAATAAACCGGGTAAATATTAAAAGTTTGCACGCTCCGCGCTCGGAAATTTCTGGTCTGATTCGGCGGTGTGACCACTCAAAATGTTCCTCTAGACAAGCTCTATCCAACGGTGGTATCAGTCGTGGGACTATTTTGATGAATTCCAGAGATAGGAGTAGACATAGGTCAAATAAACCGGGTAAATATTAAAAGATTGCACGCTCCGCGCTCGGAAATTTCTGGTCTGATTCGGCCGTGTGACCACTCAAAATGTTCCCCTAGACAAGCTCTATCCAACGGTGGTATCAGTCGTGGGACTATTTTGATGAATTCCAGAGATAGGAGTAGACATAGGTCAAATAAACCGGGTAAATATTAAAAGATTGCACGCTCCGCGCTCGGAAATTTCTGGTCTGATTCGGCCGTGTGACCACTCAAAATGTTCCTCTAGACAAGCTCTATCCAACGGTGGTATCAGTCGTGGGACTATTTTGATGAATTCTGGAGAAAAAAATCAATAAACGTCAAATAAACCGGGTAATTATCAATAGTCTGCACGCTCCGCGCTCGGAAATTTCTGGTCCGATTCGGCCGAGTGACCACTCAAAATGTTCCTCTAGACAAGCTCTATCCAACGGTGGCATCAGTCGTGGGACTATTTTGATGAATTACTGAGAAAAAAATTCACACACGTCAAATAAATCGGGTAAATATTAAAAGTTTGCACGCTCCGCGCTCGGAAATTTCTGGTCCGATTCGGCCGTGTGTCCACTCAGTATGTTCCTCTAGACAAGCTCTATCCAACGGTGGGATCAGTCGTGGGACTATTTTGATGACTTCCAGAGATAGGAGTAGACATAGGTCAAATAATCCGGGTAAATATTAAAAGTTTGCACGCTCCGCGCTCGGAAATTTCTGGTCTGATTCGGCCGTGTGACCACTCAAAATGTTCCCCTAGACAAGGTCTATCCAACGGAGGGATCAGTCGTGGGACTATTTTGATGAATTCCAGAGATAGGAGTAGACACACGTCAAATAAACCGGGTAAATATTAAAAGTTTGCACGCTCCGCGCTGGGAAATTTCTGGTCTGATTCGGCCGAGTGACCACTCAAAATGTTCCTCTAGACTAGCTCTATCCAACGGTGGGATCAGTCGTGGGACTATTTTGATGAATTCCTGAGAAAAAAATTCACACACGTCAAATAAACCGGGTAAATATTAAAAGTTTGCACGCTCCGCGCTCGGAAATTTCTGGTCTGATTCGGCCGAGTGACCACTCAAAATGTTCTTCTAGACAAGCTCTATCCAACGGTGGTATCAGTCGTGGGACTATTTTGATGAATTCCTGAGAGAAAAATCAATAAACGTCAAATAAACCGGGTAAATATTAAAAGTTTGCACGCTCCGCGCTCGGAAATTTCTGGTCTGATTCGGCGGTGTGACCACTCAAAATGTTCCTCTAGACAAGCTCTATCCAACGGAGGGATCAGTCGTGGGACTATTTTGATGAATTCCTGAGAAAAAAATTCACACACGTCAAATAAACCGGGTAAATATCAATAGTTTGCACGCTCCGCGCTCGGAAATTTCTGGTCTGATTCGGTCGAGTGACCACTCAAAATGTTCCTCTAGACTAGCTCTATCCAACGGTGGGTTCAGTCGTGGGACTATTTTGATGAATTCCAGAGATAGGAGTAGACATACGTCAAATAAACCGGGTAAATATTAAAAGTTTGCACGCTCCGCGCTCGGAAATTTCTGGTCTGATTCGTCCGAGTGACCACTCAAAATGTTCCTCTAGACTAGCTCTATCCAACGGTGGAATTAGTCGTGGGACTATTTTGATGAATTCCTGAGAAAAAAATTCACACACGTCAAATAAACCGGGTAAATATTAAAAGTTTACACGCTCCGCGCTCGGAAATTTCTGGTCCGATTCGGCCGAGTGACCACTCAAAATGTTCCTCTAGACAAGCTCTATCCAACGGTGGCATCAGTCGTGGGACTATTTTGATGAATTACTGAGAAAAAAATTCACACACGTCAAATAAATCGGGTAAATATTAAAAGTTTGCACGCTCCGCGCTCGGAAATTTCTGGTCCGATTCGGCCGTGTGTCCACTCAGTATGTTCCTCTAGACAAGCTCTATCCAACGGTGGGATCAGTCGTGGGACTATTTTGATGACTTCCAGAGATAGGAGTAGACATAGGTCAAATAATCCGGGTAAATATTAAAAGTTTGCACGCTCCGCGCTCGGAAATTTCTGGTCCGATTCGGCCGAGTGACCACTCAAAATGTTCCTCTAGACTAGCTCTATCCAACGGTGGGATCAGTCGTGGGATTATTTTGATGAATTCCTGAGAAAAAAATTCACACACGTCAAATAAACCGGGTAAGTATTAAAAGTTTGCACGCTCCGCGCTCGGAAATTTCTGGTCCGATTCGGCCGTGTGTCCACTCAAAATGTTCCTCTAGACAAGCTCTATCCAACGGTGGTATCAGTCGTCGGACTATTTAGTTGAATTCCAGAGATAGGAGTAGACATAGGTCAAATAAACCGGGTAAATATTAAAAGTTTGCATGCTCCGCGCTCGGAAATTTCTGGTCCGATTCGGCCGAGTGACCACTCAAAATGTTCCTCTAGACAAGCTCTATCCAACGGTGGGATCAGCCGTCGGACTATTTTGATGAATTCCAGAGATAAGAGTAGACATACGTCAAATAAACCGGGTAAATATTAAAAGTTTGCACGCTCCGCGCTCGGAAATTTCTGGTCCGATTCGGCCGAGTGACCACTCAAAATGTTCCTCTAGACTAGCTCTATCCAACGGTGGCATCAGTCGTGGGACTATTTTTATGAATTCCTGAGAAAAAAATTCACACACGTCAAATAAACCGGGTAAATATTAAAAGTTTGCACGCTCCGCGCTCGGAAATTTCTGGTCCGATTCGGCCGAGTGACCACTCAAAATGTTCCTCTAGACTAGCTCTATCCAACGGTGGCATCAGTCGTGGGACTATTTTTATGAATTCCTGAGAAAAAAATTCACACACGTCAAATAAACCGGGTAAATATTAAAAGATTGCACGCTGCGCGCTCGGAAATTTCTGGTCTGATTCGGCCGTGTGACCACTCAAAATGTTCCCCTAGACAAGGTCTATCCAACGGAGGGATCAGTCGTGGGACTATTTTGATGAATTCCAGAGATAGGAGTAGACATACGTCAAATAAACCGGGTAAATATTAAAAGTTTGCACGCTCCGCGCTCGGAAATTTCTGGTCTGATTCGGCCGTGTGACCACTCAAAATGTTCCCCTAGACAAGGTCTATCCAACGGAGGGATCAGTCGTGGGACTATTTTGATGAATTCCAGAGATAGGAGTAGACATACGTCAAATAAACCGGGTAAATATTAAAAGTTTGCACGCTCCGCGATCGGAAATTTCTGGTCCGATTCGGCCGTGTGTCCACTCAATATGTTCCTCTAGACAAGCTCTATCCAACGGTGGGATCAGCCGTCGGACTATTTTGATGAATTCCAGAGATAGGAGTAGACATACGTCAAATAAACCGGGTAAATATTAAAAGTTTGCACGCTCCGCGCTCGGAAATTTCTGGTCCGATTCGGCCGAGTGACCACTCAAAATGTTCCTCTAGACTAGCTCTATCCAACGGTGGGATCAGTCGTGGGATTATTTTGATGAATTCCTGAGAAAAAAATTCACACACGTCAAATAAACCGGGTAAGTATTAAAAGTTTGCACGCTCCGCGCTCGGAAATTTCTGGTCTGATTCGGCCGTGTGACCACTCAAAATGTTCCCCTAGACAAGGTCTATCCAACGGAGGGATCAGTCGTGGGACTATTTTGATGAATTCCAGAGATAGGAGTAGACATACGTCAAATAAACCGGGTAAATATTAAAAGTTTGCACGCTCCGCGCTCGGAAATTTCTGGTCCGATTCGGCCGAGTGACCACTCAAAATGTTCCTCTAGACAAGCTCTATCCAACGGTGGTATCAGTCGTGGGACTATTTTGATGAATTACTGAGAAAAAAATTCACACACGTCAAATAAACCGGGTAAATATTAAAAGTTTGCACGCTCCGCTCTCGGAAATTTCTGGTCCGATTCGGCCGAGTGACCACTCAAAATGTTCCTCTAGACAAGCTCTATCCAACGGTGGCATCAGTCGTGGGACTATTTTGATGAATTACTGAGAAAAAAATTCACACACGTCAAATAAATCGGGTAAATATTAAAAGTTTGCACGCTCCGCGCTCGGAAATTTCTGGTCCGATTCGGCCGTGTGTCCACTCAGTATGTTCCTCTAGACAAGCTCTATCCAACGGTGGGATCAGTCGTGGGACTATTTTGATGACTTCCAGAGATAGGAGTAGACATAGGTCAAATAATCCGGGTAAATATTAAAAGTTTGCACGCTCCGCGCTCGGAAATTTCTGGTCCGATTCGGCCGAGTGACCACTCAAAATGTTCCTCTAGACAAGCTCTATCCAACGGTGGGATCAGCCGTCGGACTATTTTGATGAATTCCAGAGATAGGAGTAGACATACGTCAAATAAACCGGGTAAATATTAAAAGTTTGCACGCTCCGCGCTCGGAAATTTCTGGTCCGATTCGGCCGAGTGACCACTCAAAATGTTCCTCTAGACTAGCTCTATCCAACGGTGGGATCAGTCGTGGGATTATTTTGATGAATTCCTGAGAAAAAAATTCACACACGTCAAATAAACCGGGTAAGTATTAAAAGTTTGCACGCTCCGCGCTCGGAAATTTCTGGTCTGATTCGGCCGTGTGACCACTCAAAATGTTCCCCTAGACAAGGTCTATCCAACGGAGGGATCAGTCGTGGGACTATTTTGATGAATTCCAGAGATAGGAGTAGACATACGTCAAATAAACCGGGTAAATATTAAAAGTTTGCACGCTCCGCGCTCGGAAATTTCTGGTCCGATTCGGCCGAGTGACCACTCAAAATGTTCCTCTAGACAAGCTCTATCCAACGGTGGTATCAGTCGTGGGACTATTTTGATGAATTACTGAGAAAAAAATTCACACACGTCAAATAAACCGGGTAAATATTAAAAGTTTGCACGCTCCGCTCTCGGAAATTTCTGGTCCGATTCGGCCGAGTGACCACTCAAAATGTTCCTCTAGACAAGCTCTATCCAACGGTGGCATCAGTCGTGGGACTATTTTGATGAATTACTGAGAAAAAAATTCACACACGTCAAATAAATCGGGTAAATATTAAAAGTTTGCACGCTCCGCGCTCGGAAATTTCTGGTCCGATTCGGCCGTGTGTCCACTCAGTATGTTCCTCTAGACAAGCTCTATCCAACGGTGGGATCAGCCGTCGGACTATTTTGATGAATTCCAGAGATAAGAGTAGACATACGTCAAATAAACCGGGTAAATATTAAAAGTTTGCACGCTCCGCGCTCGGAAATTTCTGGTCCGATTCGGCCGAGTGACCACTCAAAATGTTCCTCTAGACTAGCTCTATCCAACGGTGGCATCAGCCGTCGGACTATTTTGATGAATTCCAGAGATAAGAGTAGACATACGTCAAATAAACCGGGTAAATATTAAAAGTTTGCACGCTCCGCGCTCGGAAATTTCTGGTCCGATTCGGCCGAGTGACCACTCAAAATGTTCCTCTAGACTAGCTCTATCCAACGGTGGCATCAGTCGTGGGACTATTTTTATGAATTCCTGAGAAAAAAATTCACACACGTCAAATAAACCGGGTAAATATTAAAAGTTTGCACGCTCCGCTCTCGGAAATTTCTGGTCCGATTCGGCCGAGTGACCACTCAAAATGTTCCTCTAGACAAGCTCTATCCAACGGTGGCATCAGTCGTGGGACTATTTTGATGAATTACTGAGAAAAAAATTCACACACGTCAAATAAATCGGGTAAATATTAAAAGTTTGCACGCTCCGCGCTCGGAAATTTCTGGTCCGATTCGGCCGTGTGTCCACTCAGTATGTTCCTCTAGACAAGCTCTATCCAACGGTGGGATCAGTCGTGGGACTATTTTGATGACTTCCAGAGATAGGAGTAGACATAGGTCAAATAATCCGGGTAAATATTAAAAGTTTGCACGCTCCGCGCTCGGAAATTTCTGGTCCGATTCGGCCGAGTGACCACTCAAAATGTTCCTCTAGACAAGCTCTATCCAACGGTGGGATCAGCCGTCGGACTATTTTGATGAATTCCAGAGATAGGAGTAGACATACGTCAAATAAACCGGGTAAATATTAAAAGTTTGCACGCTCCGCGCTCGGAAATTTCTGGTCCGATTCGGCCGAGTGACCACTCAAAATGTTCCTCTAGACTAGCTCTATCCAACGGTGGGATCAGTCGTGGGATTATTTTGATGAATTCCTGAGAAAAAAATTCACACACGTCAAATAAACCGGGTAAGTATTAAAAGTTTGCACGCTCCGCGCTCGGAAATTTCTGGTCTGATTCGGCCGTGTGACCACTCAAAATGTTCCCCTAGACAAGGTCTATCCAACGGAGGGATCAGTCGTGGGACTATTTTGATGAATTACTGAGAAAAAAATTCACACACGTCAAATAAACCGGGTAAATATTAAAAGTTTGCACGCTCCGCGCTCGGAAATTTCTGGTCCGATTCGGCCGAGTGACCACTCAAAATGTTCCTCTAGACTAGCTCTATCCAACGGTGGCATCAGTCGTGGGACTATTTTTATGAATTCCTGAGAAAAAAATTCACACACGTCAAATAAACCGGGTAAATATTAAAAGTTTGCACGCTCCGCGCTCGGAAATTTCTGGTCCGATTCGGCCGAGTGACCACTCAAAATGTTCCTCTAGACTAGCTCTATCCAACGGTGGGATCAGTCGTGGGACTATTTTGATGAATTCCTGAGAAAAAAAATTCACACACGTCAAATAAACCGGGTAAATATTAAAAGTTTGCACGCTCCGCGGTCGGAAATTTCTGGTCTGATTTGTTCGAGTGACCACTCAAAATGTTCCTCTAGACTAGCTCTATCCAACGGTGGTATCAGTCGTCGGACTATTTTGATGAATTCCAGAGATAGGAGTAGACATACGTCAAATAAACCGGGTAAATATTAAAAGAGTGCATGCTCCGCGCTCGGAAATTTCTGGTCTGATTCGGCCGTGTGACCACTTAAAATGTTCCCCTAGACAAGGTCTATCCAACGGAGGGATCAGTCGTGGGACTATTTTGATGAATTCCAGAGATAGGAGTAGACATACGTCAAATAAACCGGGTAAATATTAAAAGTTTGCACGCTCCGCGCTCGGAAATTTCTGGTCTGATTCGGCCGTGTGACCACTCAAAATGTTCCCCTAGACAAGGTCTATCCAACGGAGGGATCAGTCGTGGGACTATTTTGATGAATTCCAGAGATAGGAGTAGACATACGTCAAATAAACCGGGTAAATATTAAAAGTTTGCACGCTCCGCGATCGGAAATTTCTGGTCCGATTCGGCCGTGTGTCCACTCAATATGTTCCTCTAGACAAGCTCTATCCAACGGTGGGATCAGCCGTCGGACTATTTTGATGAATTCCAGAGATAGGAGTAGACATACGTCAAATAAACCGGGTAAATATTAAAAGTTTGCACGCTCCGCGCTCGGAAATTTCTGGTCCGATTCGGCCGAGTGACCACTCAAAATGTTCCTCTAGACTAGCTCTATCCAACGGTGGGATCAGTCGTGGGATTATTTTGATGAATTCCTGAGAAAAAAATTCACACACGTCAAATAAACCGGGTAAGTATTAAAAGTTTGCACGCTCCGCGCTCGGAAATTTCTGGTCTGATTCGGCCGTGTGACCACTCAAAATGTTCCCCTAGACAAGGTCTATCCAACGGAGGGATCAGTCGTGGGACTATTTTGATGAATTCCAGAGATAGGAGTAGACATACGTCAAATAAACCGGGTAAATATTAAAAGTTTGCACGCTCCGCGCTCGGAAATTTCTGGTCCGATTCGGCCGAGTGACCACTCAAAATGTTCCTCTAGACAAGCTCTATCCAACGGTGGTATCAGTCGTGGGACTATTTTGATGAATTACTGAGAAAAAAATTCACACACGTCAAATAAACCGGGTAAATATTAAAAGTTTGCACGCTCCGCTCTCGGAAATTTCTGGTCCGATTCGGCCGAGTGACCACTCAAAATGTTCCTCTAGACAAGCTCTATCCAACGGTGGCATCAGTCGTGGGACTATTTTGATGAATTACTGAGAAAAAAATTCACACACGTCAAATAAATCGGGTAAATATTAAAAGTTTGCACGCTCCGCGCTCGGAAATTTCTGGTCCGATTCGGCCGTGTGTCCACTCAGTATGTTCCTCTAGACAAGCTCTATCCAACGGTGGGATCAGCCGTCGGACTATTTTGATGAATTCCAGAGATAAGAGTAGACATACGTCAAATAAACCGGGTAAATATTAAAAGTGTGCACGCTCCGCGCTCGGAAATTTCTGGTCCGATTCGGCCGAGTGACCACTCAAAATGTTCCTCTAGACTAGCTCTATCCAACGGTGGCATCAGTCGTGGGACTATTTTGATGAATTCCAGAGATAGGAGTAGACATACGTCAAATAAACCGGGTAAATATTAAAAGTTTGCACGCTCCGCGCTCGGAAATTTCTGGTCCGATTCGGCCGAGTGACCACTCAAAATGTTCCTCTAGACAAGCTCTATCCAACGGTGGGATCAGCCGTCGGACTATTTTGATGAATTCCAGAGATAGGAGTAGACATACGTCAAATAAACCGGGTAAATATTAAAAGTTTGCACGCTCCGCGCTCGGAAATTTCTGGTCCGATTCGGCCGAGTGACCACTCAAAATGTTCCTCTAGACTAGCTCTATCCAACGGTGGGATCAGTCGTGGGATTATTTTGATGAATTCCTGAGAAAAAAATTCACACACGTCAAATAAACCGGGTAAGTATTAAAAGTTTGCACGCTCCGCGCTCGGAAATTTCTGGTCTGATTCGGCCGTGTGACCACTCAAAATGTTCCCCTAGACAAGGTCTATCCAACGGAGGGATCAGTCGTGGGACTATTTTGATGAATTCCAGAGATAGGAGTAGACATACGTCAAATAAACCGGGTAAATATTAAAAGTTTGCACGCTCCGCGCTCGGAAATTTCTGGTCCGATTCGGCCGAGTGACCACTCAAAATGTTCCTCTAGACAAGCTCTATCCAACGGTGGTATCAGTCGTGGGACTATTTTGATGAATTACTGAGAAAAAAATTCACACACGTCAAATAAACCGGGTAAATATTAAAAGTTTGCACGCTCCGCTCTCGGAAATTTCTGGTCCGATTCGGCCGAGTGACCACTCAAAATGTTCCTCTAGACAAGCTCTATCCAACGGTGGCATCAGTCGTGGGACTATTTTGATGAATTACTGAGAAAAAAATTCACACACGTCAAATAAATCGGGTAAATATTAAAAGTTTGCACGCTCCGCGCTCGGAAATTTCTGGTCCGATTCGGCGGTGTGTCCACTCAGTATGTTCCTCTAGACAAGCTCTATCCAACGGTGGGATCAGCCGTCGGACTATTTTGATGAATTCCAGAGATAAGAGTAGACATACGTCAAATAAACCGGGTAAATATTAAAAGTTTGCACGCTCCGCGCTCGGAAATTTCTGGTCCGATTCGGCCGAGTGACCACTCAAAATGTTCCTCTAGACTAGCTCTATCCAACGGTGGCATCAGTCGTGGGACTATTTTGATGAATTCCAGAGATAGGAGTAGACATACGTCAAATAAACCGGGTAAATATTAAAAGTTTGCACGCTCCGCGCTCGGAAATTTCTGGTCCGATTCGGCCGAGTGACCACTCAAAATGTTCCTCTAGACAAGCTCTATCCAACGGTGGGATCAGCCGTCGGACTATTTTGATGAATTCCAGAGATAAGAGTAGACATACGTCAAATAAACCGGGTAAATATTAAAAGTTTGCACGCTCCGCGCTCGGAAATTTCTGGTCCGATTCGGCCGAGTGACCACTCAAAATGTTCCTCTAGACTAGCTCTATCCAACGGTGGCATCAGTCGTGGGACTATTTTTATGAATTCCTGAGAGGAAACTTCACATACCTCAAATAAACAGGGTAAATATTAAAAGTTTGCATGCTCCGCGCTCGGAAATTTCTGGTACGATTCGGCCGAGTGACCACTCAAAATGTTCCTCTAGACTAGCTCTATCCAACGGTGGGATCAGTCGTGGGATTATTTTGATGAATTCCTGAGAAAAAAATTCACACACGTCAAATAAATCGGGTAAATATTAAAAGTTTGCACGCTCCGCGCTCGGAAATTTCTGGTCCGATTCGGCCGTGTGTCCACTCAGTATGTTCCTCTAGACAAGCTCTATCCAACGGTGGTATCAGTCGTCGGACTATTTTGTTGAATTCCAGAGATAGGAGTAGACATACCTCAAATAAACAGGGTAATTATTAAAAGTTTGCACGCTCCGCGCTCGGAAATTCCTGGTCCGATTCGGCCGAGTGACCACTCAAAATGTTCCTCTAGACAAGCTCTATCCAACGGTAGGATCAGTCGTGGGACTATTTTGATGAATTCCGGAGATAGAAATACACATACGTCAAATATACCGGGTAATTATTAAAAGTTTGCACGCTCCGCGCTCGGAAATTTCTGGTCCGATTCGGCCGTGTGACCACTCAAAATGTTCCTCTAGAAAAGCTCTATCCAACGGTGGGACCAGTCGTGGGACTATTTTGATGAATTCCGGAGATAGAAATACACATACGTCAAATATACCGGGTAATTATTAAAAGTTTGCACGCTCTGCGCTTGGAAATTCCTGGTCCGATTCGGCCGTGTGACCACTAAAATGTTCCTCTAGACAAGCTCTATCCAACGGTGGGATCAGTAGTGGGACTATTTTGATGAATTCCTGAGAGAAAAATCCACATACCTCAAATAAACAGGGTAATTATTAAAAGTTTGCACGCTCCGCGCTCGGAAATTTCTGGTCTGATTCGTCCGAGTGACCACTCAAAATGTTCCTCTAGACTAGCTCTATCCAACGGTGGGATCATTCGTGGGACTATTTTGATGAATTCCTGAGAAAAAAATTCACACACGTCAAATAAACCGGGTAAGTATTAAAAGTTTGCACGCTCCGCGCTCGGAAATTTAAGGTCCGATTCGGCCGAGTGACCACTCAAAATGTTCCTCTAGACAAGCTCTATCCAACGGTGGCATCAGTCGTGGGACTATTTTTATGAATTCCTGAGAAAAAAATTCACACACGTCAAATAAACCGGGTAAATATTAAAAGTTTGCACGCTCCGCGCTCGGAAATTTCTGGTCCGATTCGGCCGTGTGACCACTCAAAATGTTCCTCTAGAAAAGCTCTATCCAACGGTGGGATCAGTAGTGGGACTATTTTGATGAATTCCTGAGAGAAAAATCCACATACCTCAAATAAACAGGGTAATTATTGAAAGTTTGCACGCTCCGCGCTCGGAAATTCCTGGTCCGATTCGGCCGAGTGACCACTAAAATGTTCCTCTAGACAAGCTCTATCCAACGGTGCAATCAGTCATGGGACTATTTTGATGAATTCCTGAGAGAAAACTTCACATACCTCAAATAAACAGGGTAATTATTAAAAGTTTGCACGCTCCGCGCTCGGAAATTCCTGGTCCGATTCGGCCGAGTGACCACTCAAAATGTTCCTCTAGACAAGCTCTATCCAACGGTGGGATCAGTCGTGGGACTATTTTGATGAATTCCTGAGAGAAAAATCCACATACCTCAAATAAACAGGGTAATTATTAAAAGTTTGTACGCTCCGCGCTCGGAAATTTCTGGTCCGATTCGGCCGAGTGACCACTCAAAATGTTCCTCTAGACAAGCTCTATCCAACGGTGGGATCAGTCGTGGGACTATTTTGATGAATTCCAGAGAGAAAAATCCACATACCTCAAATAAACAGGGTAATTATTAAAAGTTTGCACGCTCCGCGCTCGGAAATTCCTGGTCCGATTCGGACGAGTGACCACTAAAATGTTCCTCTAGACAAGCTCTATCCAACGGTGGGATCAGTAGTGGGACTATTTTGATGAATTCCTGAGAGAAAAATCCACATACCTCAAATAAACAGGGTAATTATTAAAAGTTTGTACGCTCCGCGCTCGGAAATTTCTGGTCCGATTCGGCCGAGTGACCACTCAAAATGTTCCTCTAGACAAGCTCTATCCAACGGTGGGATCAGTCGTGGGACTATTTTGATGAATTCCAGAGAGAAAAATCCACATACCTCAAATAAACAGGGTAATTATTAAAAGTTTGCACGCTCCGCGCTCGGAAATTCCTGGTCCGATTCGGCCGAGTGACCACTCAAAATGTTCCTCTAGACAAGCTCTATCCAACGGTGGGATCAGTAGTGGGACTATTTTGATGAATTCCTGAGAGAAAAATCCACATACCTCAAATAAACAGGGTAATTATTAAAAGTTTTGTACGCTCCGCGCTCGGAAATTTCTGGTCCGATTCGGCCGAGTGACCACTCAAAATGTTCCTCTAGACAAGCTCTATCCAACGGTGGGATCAGTCGTGGGACTATTTTGATGAATTCCAGAGAGAAAAATCCACATACCTCAAATAAACAGGGTAATTATTAAAAGTTTGCACGCTCCGCGCTCGGAAATTCCTGGTCCGATTCGGCCGTGTGACCACTCAAAATGTTCCTCTAGACAAGCTCTATCCAACGGTGGTATCATTCGTGGGACTATTTTGATGAATTCCTGAGAAAAAAATTCACACACGTCAAATAAACCGGGTAAATATTAAAAGTTTGCACGCTCCGCGCTCGGAAATTTCTGGTCCGATTCGGCCGAGTTACCACTCAAAATGTTCCTCTAGACAAGCTCTATCCAACGGTGGCATCAGTCGTGGGACTATTTTGATGAATTACTGAGAAAAAAATTCACACACGTCAAATAAATCGGGTAGATATTAAAAGTTTGCACGCTCCGCGCTCGGAAATTTCTGGTCCGATTCGGCCGTGTGTCCACTCAGTATGTTCCTCTAGACAAGCTCTATCCAACGGTGGTATCAGTCGTCGGACTATTTTGTTGAATTCCAGAGATAGGAGTAGACATACGTCAAATAAACCGGGTAAATATTAAAAGTTTGCATGCTCCGCGCTCGGAAATTTCTGGTCCGATTCGGCCCAGTGACCACTCAAAATGTTCCTCTAGACTAGCTCTATCCAACGGTGGGATCAGTCGTGGGATTATTTTGATGAATTCCTGAGAAAAAAATTCACACACGTCAAATAAACCGGGTAAGTATTAAAAGTTTGCACGCTCCGCGCTCGGAAATTTAAGGTCCGATTCGGCCGAGTGACCACTCAAAATGTTCCTCTAGACAAGCTCTATCCAACGGTGGCATCAGTCGTGGGACTATTTTTATGAATTCCTGAGAAAAAAATTCACACACGTCAAATAAACCGGGTAAATATTAAAAGTTTGCACGCTCCGCGCTCGGAAATTTCTGGTCCGATTCGGCCGTGTGACCACTCAAAATGTTCCTCTAGAAAAGCTCTATCCAACGGTGGGATCAGTCGTGGGACTATTTTGATGAATTCCGGAGATAGAAATACACATACGTCAAATATACCGGGTAATTATTAAAAGTTTGCACGCTCCGCGCTCGGAAATTCCTGGTCCGATTCGGCCGTGTGACCACTCAAAATGTTCCTTTAGACAAGCTCTATCCAACGGTGCAATCAGTCATGGGACTATTTTGATGAATTCCTGAGAGAAAACTTCACATACCTCAAATAAACAGGGTAAATATTAAAAGTTTGCACGCTCCGCGCTCGGAAATTCCTGGTCCGATTCGGCCGAGTGACCACTAAAATGTTCCTCTAGATAAGATCTATCCAACGGTGGGATCAGTAGTGGGACTATTTTGATGAATTCCTGAGAGAAAAATCCACATACCTCAAATGAACAGGGTAATTATTAAAAGTTTGCACGCTCCGCGCTCGGAAATTCCTGGTCCGATTCGGCCGAGTGACCACTAAAATGTTCCTCTAGACAAGCTCTATCCAACGGTGCAATCAGTCATGGGACTATTTTGATGAATTCCTGAGAGAAAACTTCACATACCTCAAATAAACAGGGTAATTATTAAAAGTTTGCACGCTCCGCGCTCGGAAATTCCTGGTCCGATTCGGCCGAGTGACCACTCAAAATGTTCCTCTAGACAAGCTCTATCCAACGGTAGGATCAGTCGTGGGACTATTTTGATGAATTCCGGAGATAGAAATACACATACGTCAAATATACCGGGTAATTATTAAAAGTTTGCACGCTCCGCGCTCGGAAATTTCTGGTCCGATTCGGCCGAGTGACCACTCAAAATGTTCCTCTAGACAAGCTCTATCCAACGGTGGGATCAGTAGTGGGACTATTTTGATGAATTCCTGAGAGGAAAATCCACATACCTCAAATAAACAGGGTAATTATTAAAAGTTTGCACGCTCTGCGCTCGGAAATTCCTGGTCCGATTCGGCCGAGTGACCACTCAAAATGTTCCTCTAGACAAGCTCTATCCAACGGTAGGATCAGTCGTGGGACTATTTTGATGAATTCCGGAGATAGAAATACACATACGTCAAATATACCGGGTAATTATTAAAAGTTTGCACGCTCTGCGCTTGGAAATTCCTGGTCCGATTCGGCCGGGTGACCACTCAAAATGTTCCTCTAGACAAGCTCTATCCAACGGTGGGATCAGTCGTGGGACTATTTTGATAAATTCCGGAGATAGAAATACACATACGTCAAATATACCGGGTAATTATCAAAAGTATGCACGCTCTGCGCTTGGAAATTCCTGGTCCGATTCGGCCGTGTGACCACTCAAAATGTTCCTCTAGACAAGCTCTATCCAACGGTGCAATCAGTCATGGGACTATTTTGATGAATTCCTGAGAGAAAACTTCACATACCTCAAATAAACAGGGTAATTATTAAAAGTTTGCACGCTCCGCGCTCGGAAATTCCTGGTCCGATTCGGCCGTGTGACCACTCAAAATGTTCCTCTAGACAAGCTCTATCCAACGGTGGTATCAGTCGTTGGACTATTTTGATGAATTCCTGAGAGAAAAATCCACATACCTCAAATAAACAGGGTAATTATTAAAAGTTTGCACGCTCCGCGCTCGGAAATTCCTGGTCCGATTCGGCCGTGTGACCACTCAAAATGTTCCTCTAGACAAGCTCTATCCAACGGTGGGATCAGTCGTGGGACTATTTTGATGAATTCCGGAGATAGAAATACACATACGTCAAATATACCGGGTAATTATTAAAAGTTTGCACGCTCCGCGCTCGGAAATTCCTGGTCCGATTGGGCCGAGTGACCACTAAAATGTTCCTCTAGACAAGCTCTATCCAACGGTGGGATCAGTAGTGGGACTATTTTGATGAATTCCGGAGATAGAAATACACATACGTCAAATATACCGGGTAATTATTAAAAGTTTGCACGCTCCGCGCTCGGAAATTTCTGGTCCGATTCGGCCGAGTGACCACTCAAAATGTTCCTCTAGACAAGCTCTATCCAACGGTGCAATCAGTCATGGGACTATTTTGATGAATTCCTGAGAGAAAACTTCACATACCTCAAATAAACAGGGTAATTATTAAAAGTTTGCACGCTCCGCGCTCGGAAATTCCTGGTCCGATTCGGCCGAGTGACCACTCAAAATGTTCCTCTAGACAAGCTCTATCCAACGGTAGGATCAGTCGTGGGACTATTTTGATGAATTCCGGAGATAGAAATACACATACGTCAAATATACCGGGTAATTATTAAAAGTTTGCACGCTCTGCGCTTGGAAATTCCTGGTCCGATTCGGCCGGGTGACCACTCAAAATGTTCCTCTAGACAAGCTCTATCCAACGGTGGGATCAGTCGTGGGACTATTTTGATGAATTCCGGAGATAGAAATACACATACGTCAAATATACCGGGTAATTATTAAAAGTTTGCACGCTCCGCGCTCGGAAATTTCTGGTCCGATTCGGCCGAGTGACCACTCAAAATGTTCCTCTAGACAAGCTCTATCCAACGGTGGGATCAGTAGTGGGACTATTTTGATGAATTCCTGAGAGAAAAATCCACATACCTCAAATAAACAGGGTAATTATTAAAAGTTTGCACGCTCCGCGCTCGGAAATTCCTGGTCCGATTCGGCCGTGTGACCACTCAAAATGTTCCTCTAGACAAGCTCTATCCAACGGTGGGATCAGTAGTGGGACTATTTTGATGAATTCCTGAGAGAAAAATCCACATACCTCAAATAAACAGGGTAATTATTAAAAGTTTGCACGCTCCGCGCTCGGAAATTCCTGGTCCGATTCGGCCGAGTGACCACTAAAATGTTCCTCTAGACAAGCTCTATCCAACGGTGGTATCAGTCGTTGGACTATTTTGATGAATTCCTGAGAGAAAAATCCACATACCTCAAATAAACAGGGTAATTATTAAAAGTTTGCACGCTCCGCGCTCGGAAATTCCTGGTCCGATTCGGCCGTGTGACCACTCAAAATGTTCCTCTAGACAAGCTCTATCCAACGGTGGGATCAGTCGTGGGACTATTTTGATGAATTCCGGAGATAGAAATACACATACGTCAAATATACCGGGTAATTATTAAAAGTTTGCACGCTCTGCGCTTGGAAATTCCTGGTCCGATTCGGCCGTGTGACCACTCAAAATGTTCCTCTAGACAAGCTCTATCCAACGGTCGGATCAGTCGTGGGACTATTTTGATGAATTCCGGAGATAGAAATACACATACCTCAAATAAACAGGGTAATTATTAAAAGTTTGCACGCTCCGCGCTCGGAAATTCCTGGTCCGATTCGGCCGAGTGACCACTCAAAATGTTCCTCTAGACAAGCTCTATCCAACGGTGGGATCAGTAGTGGGACTATTTTGATGAATTCCTGAGAGGAAAATCCACATACCTCAAATAAACAGGGTAATTATTAAAAGTTTGCACGCTCCGCGCTCGGAAATTCCTGGTCCGATTCGCCCGTGTGACCACTCAAAATGTTCCTCTAGACAAGCTCTATCCAACGGTGCAATCAGTCATGGGACTATTTAGATGAATTCCTGAGAGAAAACTTCACATACCTCAAATAAACAGGGTAATTATTAAAAGTTTGCACGCTCTGCGCTCGGAAATTCCTGGTCCGATTCGGCCGAGTGACCACTCAAAATGTTCCTCTAGACAAGCTCTATCCAACGGTGGGATCAGTCGTGGGACTATTTTGATAAATTCCGGAGATAGAAATACACATACGTCAAATATACCGGGTAATTATTAAAAGTTTGCACGCTCTGCGCTTGGAAATTCCTGGTCCGATTCGGCCGGGTGACCACTCAAAATGTTCCTCTAGACAAGCTCTATCCAACGGTGGGATCAGTCGTGGGACTATTTTGATGAATTCCGGAGATAGAAATACACATACGTCAAATATACCGGGTAATTATTAAAAGTTTGCACGCTCTGCGCTTGGAAATTCCTGGTCCGATTCGGCCGGGTGACCACTCAAAATGTTCCTCTAGACAAGCTCTATCCAACGGTGGGATCAGTCGTGGGACTATTTTGATAAATTCCGGAGATAGAAATACACATACGTCAAATATACCGGGTAATTATTAAAAGTTTGCACGCTCTGCGCTTGGAAATTCCTGGTCCGATTCGGCCGGGTGACCACTCAAAATGTTCCTCTAGACAAGCTCTATCCAACGGTGGGATCAGTCGTGGGACTATTTTGATGAATTCCGGAGATAGAAATACACATACGTCAAATATACCGGGTAATTATTAAAAGTTTGCACGCTCTGCGCTTGGAAATTCCTGGTCCGATTCGGCCGGGTGACCACTCAAAATGTTCCTCTAGACAAGCTCTATCCAACGGTGGGATCAGTCGTGGGACTATTTTGATAAATTCCGGAGATAGAAATACACATACGTCAAATATACCGGGTAATTATCAAAAGTATGCACGCTCTGCGCTTGGAAATTCCTGGTCCGATTCGGCCGTGTGACCACTCAAAATGTTCCTCTAGACAAGCTCTATCCAACGGTGCAATCAGTCATGGGACTATTTTGATGAATTCCTGAGAGAAAACTTCACATACCTCAAATAAACAGGGTAATTATTAAAAGTTTGCACGCTCCGCGCTCGGAAATTCCTGGTCCGATTCGGCCGTGTGACCACTCAAAATGTTCCTCTAGACAAGCTCTATCCAACGGTGGTATCAGTCGTTGGACTATTTTGATGAATTCCTGAGAGAAAAATCCACATACCTCAAATAAACAGGGTAATTATTAAAAGTTTGCACGCTCCGCGCTCGGAAATTCCTGGTCCGATTCGGCCGTGTGACCACTCAAAATGTTCCTCTAGACAAGCTCTATCCAACGGTGGGATCAGTCGTGGGACTATTTTGATGAATTCCGGAGATAGAAATACACATACGTCAAATATACCGGGTAATTATTAAAAGTTTGCACGCTCCGCGCTCGGAAATTCCTGGTCCGATTGGGCCGAGTGACCACTAAAATGTTCCTCTAGACAAGCTCTATCCAACGGTGGGATCAGTAGTGGGACTATTTTGATGAATTCCGGAGATAGAAATACACATACGTCAAATAAACCGGGTAATTATTAAAAGTTTGCACGCTCCGCGCTCGGAAATTCCTGGTCCGATTCGGCCGAGTGACCACTAAAATGTTCCTCTAGACAAGCTCTATCCAACGGTGGGATCAGTCGTGGGACCATTTTGATGAATTCCGGAGATAGAAATACACATACGTCAAATAAACAGGGTAATTATTAAAAGTTTGCACGCTCCGCGCTCGGAAATTCCTGGTCCGATTCGGCCGAGTGGCCACTAAAATGTTCCTCTAGACAAGCTCTATCCAACGGAGGTATCAGTCGTGGGACTATTTTGATGAATTCCTGAGAGAAAAATCCACATACCTCAAATAAACAGGGTAATTATAAAAAGTTTGCACGCTCCGCGCTCGGAAATTCCTGGTCCGATTCGGCCGAGTGACCACTAAAATATTCCTCTAGACAAGCTCTATCCAACGGTGGGATCAGTTGTGGGACTATTTTGATGAATTCCGGAGATAGAAATACACATACGTCAAATATACCGGGTAATTATTAAAAGTTTGCACGCTCCGCGCTTGGAAATTCCTGGTCCGATTCGGCCGTGTGACCACTCAAAATGTTCCTCTAGACAAGCTCTATCCAACGGTGGGATCAGTAGTGGGACTATTTTGATGAATTCCTGAGAGAAAAATCCACATACCTCAAATAAACAGGGTAATTATTAAAAGTTTGCTCGCTCGGCGCTCGGAAATTCCTGGTCTGATTCGGCCGTGTGACCACTCAAAATGTTCCTCTAGACAAGCTCTATCCAACGGTGGGATCAGTAGTGGGACTATTTTGATGAATTCCTGAGAGAAAAATCCACATACCTCAAATAAACAGGGTAATTATTAAAAGTTTGCACGCTCCGCGCTCGGAAATTTCTGGTCCGATTCGGCCGAGTGACCACTCAAAATGTTCCTCTAGACAAGCTCTATCCAACGGTGGGATCAGTAGTTGGACTATTTTGATGAATTCCTGAGAGAAAAATCCACATACCTCAAATAAACAGGGTAATTATTAAAAGTTTGCACGCTCCGCGCTCGGAAATTCCTGGTCCGATTCGGCCGAGTGACCACTAAAATGTTCCTCTAGATAAGATCTATCCAACGGTGGGATCAGTAGTGGGACTATTTTGATGAATTCCTGAGAGAAAAATCCACATACCTCAAATGAACAGGGTAATTATTAAAAGTTTGCACGCTCCGCGCTCGGAAATTCCTGGTCCGATTCGGCCGAGTGACCACTAAAATGTTCCTCTAGATAAGATCTATCCAACGGTGGGATCAGTCGTGGGATTATTTTGATGAATTCCTGAGAAAAAAATTCACACACGTCAAATAAACCGGGTAAGTATTAAAAGTTTGCACGCTCCGCGCTCGGAAATTTAAGGTCCGATTCGGCCGAGTGACCACTCAAAATGTTCCTCTAGACAAGCTCTATCCAACGGTGGCATCAGTCGTGGGACTATTTTTATGAATTCCTGAGAAAAAAATTCACACACGTCAAATAAACCGGGTAAATATTAAAAGTTTGCACGCTCTGCGCTTGGAAATTCCTGGTCCGATTCGGCCGTGTGACCACTCAAAATGTTCCTCTAGACAAGCTCTATCCGACGGTGGGATCAGTAGTGGGACTATTTTGATGAATTCCTGAGAGAAAAATCCACATACCTCAAATAAACAGGGTAATTATTAAAAGTTTGCACGCTCCGCACTCGGAAATTCCTGGTCCGATTCGGCCGAGTGACCACTCAAAATGTTTCTCTAGACAAGCTCTATCCAACGGTAGGATCAGTCGTGGGACTATTTTGATGAATTCCGGAGATAGAAATACACATACGTCAAATATACCGGGTAATTATTAAAAGTTTGCACGCTCTGCGCTTGGAAATTCCTGGTCCGATTCGGCCGTGTGACCACTCAAAATGTTCCTTTAGACAAGCTCTATCCAACGGTGCGATCAGTCGTGGGACTATTTTGATGAATTCCAGAGATAGGAGTAGACATACGTCAAATAAACCGGGTAAATATTAAAAGTTTGCATGCTCCGCGCTCGGAAATTTCTGGTCCGATTCGGCCCAGTGACCACTCAAAATGTTCCTCTAGACTAGCTCTATCCAACGGTGGGATCAGTCGTGGGATTATTTTGATGAATTCCTGAGAAAAAAATTCACACACGTCAAATAAACCGGGTAAGTATTAAAAGTTTGCACGCTCCGCGCTCGGAAATTTAAGGTCCGATTCGGCCGAGTGACCACTCAAAATGTTCCTCTAGACAAGCTCTATCCAACGGTAGGATCAGTCGTGGGACTATTTTGATGAATTCCGGAGATAGAAATACACATACGTCAAATATACCGGGTAATTATTAAAAGTTTGCACGCTCTGCGCTTGGAAATTCCTGGTCCGATTCGGCCGTGTGACCACTCAAAATGTTCCTCTAGACAAGCTCTATCCAACGGTGGGATCAGTCGTGGGACTATTTTGATGAATTCCGGAGATAGAAATACACATACGTCAAATATACGGGGTAATTATTAAAAGTTTGCACGCTCCGCGCTCGGAAATTCCTGGTCCGATTCGGACGAGTGACCACTAAAATGTTCCTCTAGACAAGCTCTATCCAACGGAGGTATCAGTCGTGGGACTATTTTGATGAATTCCTGAGAGAAAAATCCACATACCTCAAATAAACAGGGTAATTATAAAAAGTTTGCACGCTCCGCGCTCGGAAATTCCTGGTCCGATTCGGCCGAGTGACCACTAAAATATTCCTCTAGACAAGCTCTATCCAACGGTGGGATCAGTTGTGGGACTATTTTGATGAATTCCGGAGATAGAAATACACATACGTCAAATATACCGGGTAATTATTAAAAGTTTGCACGCTCCGCGCTTGGAAATTCCTGGTCCGATTCGGCCGTGTGACCACTCAAAATGTTCCTCTAGACAAGCTCTATCCAACGGTGGGATCAGTAGTGGGACTATTTTGATGAATTCCTGAGAGAAAAATCCACATACCTCAAATAAACAGGGTAATTATTAAAAGTTTGCTCGCTCGGCGCTCGGAAATTCCTGGTCTGATTCGGCCGTGTGACCACTCAAAATGTTCCTCTAGACAAGCTCTATCCAACGGTGGGATCAGTAGTGGGACTATTTTGATGAATTCCTGAGAGAAAAATCCACATACCTCAAATAAACAGGGTAATTATTAAAAGTTTGCACGCTCCGCGCTCGGAAATTCCTGGTCCGATTCGGCCGTGTGACCACTCAAAATGTTCCTCTAGACAAGCTCTATCCAACGGTGGGATCAGTAGTGGGACTATTTTGATGAATTCCTGAGAGGAAAATCCACATACCTCAAATAAACAGGGTAATTATTAAAAGTTTGCACGCTCCGCGCTCGGAAATTTCTGGTCCGATTCGGCCGAGTGACCACTCAAAATGTTCCTCTAGACAAGCTCTATCCAACGGTGGGATCAGTAGTTGGACTATTTTGATGAATTCCTGAGAGAAAAATCCACATACCTCAAATAAACAGGGTAATTATTAAAAGTTTGCACGCTCCGCGCTCGGAAATTCCTGGTCCGATTCGGCCGAGTGACCACTAAAATGTTCCTCTAGATAAGATCTATCCAACGGTGGGATCAGTAGTGGGACTATTTTGATGAATTCCTGAGAGAAAAATCCACATACCTCAAATGAACAGGGTAATTATTAAAAGTTTGCACGCTCCGCGCTCGGAAATTCCTGGTCCGATTCGGCCGAGTGACCACTAAAATGTTCCTCTAGATAAGATCTATCCAACGGTGGGATCAGTCGTGGGATTATTTTGATGAATTCCTGAGAAAAAAATTCACACACGTCAAATAAACCGGGTAAGTATTAAAAGTTTGCACGCTCCGCGCTCGGAAATTTAAGGTCCGATTCGGCCGAGTGACCACTCAAAATGTTCCTCTAGACAAGCTCTATCCAACGGTGGCATCAGTCGTGGGACTATTTTTATGAATTCCTGAGAAAAAAATTCACACACGTCAAATAAACCGGGTAAGTATTAAAAGTTTGCACGCTCCGCGCTCGGAAATTTAAGGTCCGATTCGGCCGAGTGACCACTCAAAATGTTCCTCTAGACAAGCTCTATCCAACGGTGGCATCAGTCGTGGGACTATTTTTATGAATTCCTGAGAAAAAAATTCACACACGTCAAATAAACCGGGTAAATATTAAAAGTTTGCACGCTCTGCGCTTGGAAATTCCTGGTCCGATTCGGCCGTGTGACCACTCAAAATGTTCCTCTAGACAAGCTCTATCCGACGGTGGGATCAGTAGTGGGACTATTTTGATGAATTCCTGAGAGAAAAATCCACATACCTCAAATAAACAGGGTAATTATTAAAAGTTTGCACGCTCCGCACTCGGAAATTCCTGGTCCGATTCGGCCGAGTGACCACTCAAAATGTTTCTCTAGACAAGCTCTATCCAACGGTAGGATCAGTCGTGGGACTATTTTGATGAATTCCGGAGATAGAAATACACATACGTCAAATATACCGGGTAATTATTAAAAGTTTGCACGCTCTGCGCTTGGAAATTCCTGGTCCGATTCGGCCGTGTGACCACTCAAAATGTTCCTTTAGACAAGCTCTATCCAACGGTGCGATCAGTCGTGGGACTATTTTGATGAATTCCAGAGATAGGAGTAGACATACGTCAAATAAACCGGGTAAATATTAAAAGTTTGCATGCTCCGCGCTCGGAAATTTCTGGTCCGATTCGGCCCAGTGACCACTCAAAATGTTCCTCTAGACTAGCTCTATCCAACGGTGGGATCAGTCGTGGGATTATTTTGATGAATTCCTGAGAAAAAAATTCACACACGTCAAATAAACCGGGTAAGTATTAAAAGTTTGCACGCTCCGCGCTCGGAAATTTAAGGTCCGATTCGGCCGAGTGACCACTCAAAATGTTCCTCTAGACAAGCTCTATCCAACGGTAGGATCAGTCGTGGGACTATTTTGATGAATTCCGGAGATAGAAATACACATACGTCAAATATACCGGGTAATTATTAAAAGTTTGCACGCTCTGCGCTTGGAAATTCCTGGTCCGATTCGGCCGTGTGACCACTCAAAATGTTCCTCTAGACAAGCTCTATCCAACGGTGGGATCAGTCGTGGGACTATTTTGATGAATTCCGGAGATAGAAATACACATACGTCAAATATACGGGGTAATTATTAAAAGTTTGCACGCTCCGCGCTCGGAAATTTCTGGTCCGATTCGGCCGAGTGACCACTCAAAATGTTCCTCTAGACAAGCTCTATCCAACGGTGGGATCAGTAGTTGGACTATTTTGATGAATTCCTGAGAGAAAAATCCACATACCTCAAATAAACAGGGTAATTATTAAAAGTTTGCACGCTCCGCGCTCGGAAATTCCTGGTCCGATTCGGCCGAGTGACCACTAAAATGTTCCTCTAGATAAGATCTATCCAACGGTGGGATCAGTAGTGGGACTATTTTGATGAATTCCTGAGAGAAAAATCCACATACCTCAAATGAACAGGGTAATTATTAAAAGTTTGCACGCTCCGCGCTCGGAAATTCCTGGTCCGATTCGGCCGAGTGACCACTAAAATGTTCTTCTAGATAAGATCTATCCAACGGTGGGATCAGTCGTGGGATTATTTTGATGAATTCCTGAGAAAAAAATTCACACACGTCAAATAAACCGGGTAAGTATTAAAAGTTTGCACGCTCCGCGCTCGGAAATTTAAGGTCCGATTCGGCCGAGTGACCACTCAAAATGTTCCTCTAGACAAGCTCTATCCAACGGTGGCATCAGTCGTGGGACTATTTTTATGAATTCCTGAGAAAAAAATTCACACACGTCAAATAAACCGGGTAAATATTAAAAGTTTGCACGCTCTGCGCTTGGAAATTCCTGGTCCGATTCGGCCGTGTGACCACTCAAAATGTTCCTCTAGACAAGCTCTATCCGACGGTGGGATCAGTAGTGGGACTATTTTGATGAATTCCTGAGAGAAAAATCCACATACCTCAAATAAACAGGGTAATTATTAAAAGTTTGCACGCTCCGCACTCGGAAATTCCTGGTCCGATTCGGCCGAATGACCACTCAAAATGTTTCTCTAGACAAGCTCTATCCAACGGTAGGATCAGTCGTGGGACTATTTTGATGAATTCCGGAGATAGAAATACACATACGTCAAATATACCGGGTAATTATTAAAAGTTTGCACGCTCTGCGCTTGGAAATTCCTGGTCCGATTCGGCCGTGTGACCACTCAAAATGTTCCTTTAGACAAGCTCTATCCAACGGTGCGATCAGTCGTGGGACTATTTTGATGAATTCCAGAGATAGGAGTAGACATACGTCAAATAAACCGGGTAAATATTAAAAGTTTGCATGCTCCGCGCTCGGAAATTTCTGGTCCGATTCGGCCCAGTGACCACTCAAAATGTTCCTCTAGACTAGCTCTATCCAACGGTGGGATCAGTCGTGGGATTATTTTGATGAATTCCTGAGAAAAAAATTCACACACGTCAAATAAACCGGGTAAGTATTAAAAGTTTGCACGCTCCGCGCTCGGAAATTTAAGGTCCGATTCGGCCGAGTGACCACTCAAAATGTTCCTCTAGACAAGCTCTATCCAACGGTAGGATCAGTCGTGGGACTATTTTGATGAATTCCGGAGATAGAAATACACATACGTCAAATATACCTTGTAATTATTAAAAGTTTGCACGCTCTGCGCTTGGAAATTCCTGGTCCGATTCGGCCGTGTGACCACTCAAAATGTTCCTCTAGACAAGCTCTATCCAACGGTGGGATCAGTCGTGGGACTATTTTGATGAATTCCGGAGATAGAAATACACATACGTCAAATATACGGGGTAATTATTAAAAGTTTGCACGCTCCGCGCTCGGAAATTCCTGGTCCGATTCGGACGAGTGACCACTAAAATGTTCCTCTAGACAAGCTCTATCCAACGGTGGGATCAGTCGTGGGACTATTTTGATGAATTCCTGAGAGAAAAATCCACATACCTCAAATAAACAGGGTAATTATTAAAAGTTTGCACGCTCCGCGCTCGGAAATTCCTGGTCCGATTCGGCCGAGTGACCACTCAAAATGTTCCTCTAGACAAGCTCTATCCAACGGTAGGATCAGTCGTGGGACTATTTTGATGAATTCCGGAGATAGAAATACACATACGTCAAATATACCGGGTAATTATTAAAAGTTTGCACGCTCTGCGCTTGGAAATTCCTGGTCCGATTCGGCCGTGTGACCACTCAAAATGTTCCTTTAGACAAGCTCTATCCAACGGTGCGATCAGTCGTGGGACTATTTTGATGAATTCCAGAGAGAAAAATCCACATACCTCAAATAAACAGGGTAATTATTAAAAGTTTGCACGCTCCGCACTCGGAAATTCCTGGTCCGATTCGGCCGAGTGACCACTCAAAATGTTTCTCTAGACAAGCTCTATCCAACGGTAGGATCAGTCGTGGGACTATTTTGATGAATTCCGGAGATAGAAATACACATACGTCAAATATACCGGGTAATTATTAAAAGTTTGCACGCTCTGCGCTTGGAAATTCCTGGTCCGATTCGGCCGTGTGACCACTCAAAATGTTCCTTTAGACAAGCTCTATCCAACGGTGCGATCAGTCGTGGGACTATTTTGATGAATTCCAGAGATAGGAGTAGACATACGTCAAATAAACCGGGTAAATATTAAAAGTTTGCATGCTCCGCGCTCGGAAATTTCTGGTCCGATTCGGCCCAGTGACCACTCAAAATGTTCCTCTAGACTAGCTCTATCCAACGGTGGGATCAGTCGTGGGATTATTTTGATGAATTCCTGAGAAAAAAATTCACACACGTCAAATAAACCGGGTAAGTATTAAAAGTTTGCACGCTCCGCGCTCGGAAATTTAAGGTCCGATTCGGCCGAGTGACCACTCAAAATGTTCCTCTAGACAAGCTCTATCCAACGGTAGGATCAGTCGTGGGACTATTTTGATGAATTCCGGAGATAGAAATACACATACGTCAAATATACCGGGTAATTATTAAAAGTTTGCACGCTCTGCGCTTGGAAATTCCTGGTCCGATTCGGCCGTGTGACCACTCAAAATGTTCCTCTAGACAAGCTCTATCCAACGGTGGGATCAGTCGTGGGACTATTTTGATGAATTCCGGAGATAGAAATACACATACGTCAAATATACGGGGTAATTATTAAAAGTTTGCACGCTCCGCGCTCGGAAATTCCTGGTCCGATTCGGACGAGTGACCACTAAAATGTTCCTCTAGACAAGCTCTATCCAACGGTGGGATCAGTCGTGGGACTATTTTGATGAATTCCTGAGAGAAAAATCCACATACCTCAAATAAACAGGGTAATTATTAAAAGTTTGCACGCTCCGCGCTCGGAAATTCCTGGTCCGATTCGGCCGAGTGACCACTCAAAATGTTCCTCTAGACAAGCTCTATCCAACGGTAGGATCAGTCGTGGGACTATTTTGATGAATTCCGGAGATAGAAATACACATACGTCAAATATACCGGGTAATTATTAAAAGTTTGCACGCTCTGCGCTTGGAAATTCCTGGTCCGATTCGGCCGTGTGACCACTCAAAATGTTCCTTTAGACAAGCTCTATCCAACGGTGCGATCAGTCGTGGGACTATTTTGATGAATTCCAGAGAGAAAAATCCACATACCTCAAATAAACAGGGTAATTATTAAAAGTTTGCACGCTCCGCGCTCGGAAATTCCTGGTCCGATTCGGCCGTGTGACCACTCAAAATGTTCCTTTAGACAAGCTCTATCCAACGGTGAGATCAGTCGTGGGATTATTTTGATGAATTCCTGAGAAAAAAATTCACACACGTCAAATAAACCGGGTAAATATTAAAAGTTTGCACGCTCTGCGCTTGGAAATTCCTGGTCCGATTCGGCCGTGTGACCACTCAAAATGTTCCTCTAGACAAGCTCTATCCAACGGTGGCATCAGTCGTGGGACTATTTTTATGAATTCCTGAGAAAAAAATTCACACACGTCAAATAAACCGGGTAAATATTAAAAGTTTGCACGCTCTGCGCTTGGAAATTCCTGGTCCGATTCGGCCGTGTGACCACTCAAAATGTTCCTCTAGACAAGCTCTATCCAACGGTGGGATCAGTAGTGGGACTATTTTGATGAATTCCTGAGAGAAAAATCCACATACCTCAAATAAACAGGGTAATTATTAAAAGTTTGCACGCTCCGCGCTCGGAAATTCCTGGTCCGATTCGGCCGTGTGACCACTCAAAATGTTCCTTTAGACAAGCTCTATCCAACGGTAGGATCAGTCGTGGGACTATTTTGATGAATTCCTGAGAAAAAAATTCACACACGTCAAATAAACCGGGTAAATATTAAAAGTTTGCACGCTCCGCGCTCGGAAATTTCTGGTCTGATTCGTCCGAGTGACCACTCAAAATGTTCCTCTAGACTAGCTCTATCCAACGGTGGGATCATTCGTGGGACTATTTTGATGAATTCCTGAGAAAAAAATTCACACACGTCAAATAAACCGAGTAAATATTAAAAGTTTGCACGCTCCGCGCTCGGAAATTTCTGGTCTGATTCCGCCGAGTTACCACTCAAAATGTTCCTCTAGACAAGCTCTATCCAAAGGTGGTATCAGTCGTCGGACTATTTTGATGAATTCCAGAGATAGGAGTAGACATACCTAAAATAAACAGTGTAAATATTAAAAGTTTGCACGCTCCGCGCTCGGAAATTTCTGGTCCGATTCGGCCGTGTGACCACTCAAAATGTTCCTCTAGACTAGCTCTATCCAACGGTGGGATCATTCGTGGGACTATTTTTATGATTTCCTGAGAAAAAAATTGACACACGTCAAATAAACCGGGTAAATATTAAAAGTTTGCACGCTCCGCGCTCGGAAATTTCTGGTCCGATTCGGCCGTGTGACCACTCAAAATGTTCCTCTAGACAAGCTCTATCCAACGGTGGTATCAGTCGACGGACTATTTTGATGAATTACTGAGAAAAAAATTCACACACGTCAAATAAACCGGGTAAATATTAAAAGTTTGCACGCTCCGCGCTCGGAAATTTCTGGTCCGATTCGGCCGTGTGACCACTCAAAATGTTCCTCTAGACAAGCTCTATCCAACGGTGGTATCAGTCGACGGACTATTTTGATGAATTACTGAGAAAAAAATTCACACACGTCAAATAAACCGGGTAAATATTAAAAGTTTGCACGCTCCGCGCTCGGAAATTTCTGGTCTGATTCGTCCGAGTGATCACTCAAAATGTTCCTCTAGACTAGCTCTATCCAACGGTGGGATCACTCGTGGGACTATTTTGATGAATTCCTGAGAAAAAAATTCACACTCGTCAAATAAACCGGGTAAATATTAAAAGTTTGCACGCTCCGCGCTCGGAAATTTCTGGTCTGATTCCGCCGAGTTACCACTCAAAATGTTCCTCTAGACAAGCTCTATCCAACGGTGGTATCAGTCGTCGGACTATTTTGATGAATTCCAGAGATAGGAGTAGACATACCTAAAATAAACAGTGTAAATATTAAAAGTTTGCATGCTCCGCGCTCGGAAATTTCTGGTCCGATTCGGCCCAGTGACCACTCAAAATGTTCCTCTAGACTAGCTCTATCCAACGGTGGGATCAGTCGTGGGATTATTTTGATGAATTCCTGAGAAAAAAATTCACACACGTCAAATAAACCGGGTAAGTATTAAAAGTTTGCACGCTCCGCGCTCGGAAATTTAAGGTCCGATTCGGCCGAGTGACCACTCAAAATGTTCCTCTAGACAAGCTCTATCCAACGGTGGCATCAGTCGTGGGACTATTTTTATGAATTCCTGAGAAAAAAATTCACACACGTCAAATAAACCGGGTAAATATTAAAAGTTTGCACGCTCTGCGCTTGGAAATTCCTGGTCCGATTCGGCCGTGTGACCACTCAAAATGTTCCTCTAGACAAGCTCTATCCAACGGTGGGATCAGTAGTGGGACTATTTTGATGAATTCCTGAGAGAAAAATCCACATACCTCAAATAAACAGGGTAATTATTAAAAGTTTGCACGCTCCGCGCTCGGAAATTCCTGGTCCGATTCGGCCGTGTGACCACTCAAAATGTTCCTTTAGACAAGCTCTATCCAACGGTAGGATCAGTCGTGGGACTATTTTGATGAATTCCTGAGAAAAAAATTCACACACGTCAAATAAACCGGGTAAATATTAAAAGTTTGCACGCTCCGCGCTCGGAAATTTCTGGTCTGATTCGTCCGAGTGACCACTCAAAATGTTCCTCTAGACTAGCTCTATCCAACGGTGGGATCATTCGTGGGACTATTTTGATGAATTCCTGAGAAAAAAATTCACACACGTCAAATAAACCGAGTAAATATTAAAAGTTTGCACGCTCCGCGCTCGGAAATTTCTGGTCTGATTCCGCCGAGTTACCACTCAAAATGTTCCTCTAGACAAGCTCTATCCAAAGGTGGTATCAGTCGTCGGACTATTTTGATGAATTCCAGAGATAGGAGTAGACATACCTAAAATAAACAGTGTAAATATTAAAAGTTTGCACGCTCCGCGCTCGGAAATTTCTGGTCCGATTCGGCCGTGTGACCACTCAAAATGTTCCTCTAGACTAGCTCTATCCAACGGTGGGATCATTCGTGGGACTATTTTTATGATTTCCTGAGAAAAAAATTCACACACGTCAAATAAACCGGGTAAATATTAAAAGTTTGCACGCTCCGCGCTCGGAAATTTCTGGTCCGATTCGGCCGTGTGACCACTCAAAATGTTCCTCTAGACAAGCTCTATCCAACGGTGGTATCAGTCGACGGACTATTTTGATGAATTACTGAGAAAAAAATTCACACACGTCAAATAAACCGGGTAAATATTAAAAGTTTGCACGCTCCGCGCTCGGAAATTTCTGGTCCGATTCGGCCGTGTGACCACTCAAAATGTTCCTCTAGACAAGCTCTATCCAACGGTGGTATCAGTCGACGGACTATTTTGATGAATTACTGAGAAAAAAATTCACACACGTCAAATAAACCGGGTAAATATTAAAAGTTTGCACGCTCCGCGCTCGGAAATTTCTGGTCTGATTCGTCCGAGTGATCACTCAAAATGTTCCTCTAGACTAGCTCTATCCAACGGTGGGATCACTCGTGGGACTATTTTGATGAATTCCTGAGAAAAAAATTCACACTCGTCAAATAAACCGGGTAAATATTAAAAGTTTGCACGCTCCGCGCTCGGAAATTTCTGGTCTGATTCCGCCGAGTGACCACTCAAAATGTTCCTCTAGACAAGCTCTATCCAACGGTGGCATCAGTCGTGGGACTATTTTTATGAATTCCTGAGAAAAAAATTCACACACGTCAAATAAACCGGGTAAATATTAAAAGTTTGCACGCTCTGCGCTTGGAAATTCCTGGTCCGATTCGGCCGTGTGACCACTCAAAATGTTCCTCTAGACAAGCTCTATCCGACGGTGGGATCAGTAGTGGGACTATTTTGATGAATTCCTGAGAGAAAAATCCACATACCTCAAATAAACAGGGTAATTATTAAAAGTTTGCACGCTCCGCACTCGGAAATTCCTGGTCCGATTCGGCCGAGTGACCACTCAAAATGTTTCTCTAGACAAGCTCTATCCAACGGTAGGATCAGTCGTGGGACTATTTTGATGAATTCCGGAGATAGAAATACACATACGTCAAATATACCGGGTAATTATTAAAAGTTTGCACGCTCTGCGCATGGAAATTCCTGGTCCGATTCGGCCGTGTGACCACTCAAAATGTTCCTTTAGACAAGCTCTATCCAACGGTGCGATCAGTCGTGGGACTATTTTGATGAATTCCAGAGATAGGAGTAGACATACGTCAAATAAACCGGGTAAATATTAAAAGTTTGCATGCTCCGCGCTCGGAAATTTCTGGTCCGATTCGGCCCAGTGACCACTCAAAATGTTCCTCTAGACTAGCTCTATCCAACGGTGGGATCAGTCGTGGGATTATTTTGATGAATTCCTGAGAAAAAAATTCACACACGTCAAATAAACCGGGTAAGTATTAAAAGTTTGCACGCTCCGCGCTCGGAAATTTAAGGTCCGATTCGGCCGAGTGACCACTCAAAATGTTCCTCTAGACAAGCTCTATCCAACGGTAGGATCAGTCGTGGGACTATTTTGATGAATTCCGGAGATAGAAATACACATACGTCAAATATACCGGGTAATTATTAAAAGTTTGCACGCTCTGCGCTTGGAAATTCCTGGTCCGATTCGGCCGTGTGACCACTCAAAATGTTCCTCTAGACAAGCTCTATCCAACGGTGGGATCAGTCGTGGGACTATTTTGATGAATTCCGGAGATAGAAATACACATACGTCAAATATACGGGGTAATTATTAAAAGTTTGCACGCTCCGCGCTCGGAAATTCCTGGTCCGATTCGGACGAGTGACCACTAAAATGTTCCTCTAGACAAGCTCTATCCAACGGTGGGATCAGTAGTGGGACTATTTTGATGAATTCCTGAGAGAAAAATCCACATACCTCAAATAAACAGGGTAATTATTAAAAGTTTGCACGCTCCGCGCTCGGAAATTCCTGGTCCGATTCGGCCGAGTGACCACTCAAAATGTTCCTCTAGACAAGCTCTATCCAACGGTAGGATCAGTCGTGGGACTATTTTGATGAATTCCGGAGATAGAAATACACATACGTCAAATATACCGGGTAATTATTAAAAGTTTGCACGCTCTGCGCTTGGAAATTCCTGGTCCGATTCGGCCGTGTGACCACTCAAAATGTTCCTTTAGACAAGCTCTATCCAACGGTGCGATCAGTCGTGGGACTATTTTGATGAATTCCAGAGAGAAAAATCCACATACCTCAAATAAACAGGGTAATTATTAAAAGTTTGCACGCTCCGCGCTCGGAAATTCCTGGTCCGATTCGGCCGTGTGACCACTCAAAATGTTCCTTTAGACAAGCTCTATCCAACGGTGGCATCAGTCGTGGGACTATTTTTATGAATTCCTGAGAAAAAAATTCACACACGTCAAATAAACCGGGTAAATATTAAAAGTTTGCACGCTCTGCGCTTGGAAATTCCTGGTCCGATTCGGCCGTGTGACCACTCAAAATGTTCCTCTAGACAAGCTCTATCCAACGGTGGTATCAGTCGACGGACTATTTTGATGAATTACTGAGAAAAAAATTCACACACGTCAAATAAACCGGGTAAATATTAAAAGTTTGCACGCTCCGCGCTCGGAAATTTCTGGTCTGATTCGTCCGAGTGATCACTCAAAATGTTCCTCTAGACTAGCTCTATCCAACGGTGGGATCACTCGTGGGACTATTTTGATGAATTCCTGAGAAAAAAATTCACACTCGTCAAATAAACCGGGTAAATATTAAAAGTTTGCACGCTCCGCGCTCGGAAATTTCTGGTCTGATTCCGCCGAGTTACCACTCAAAATGTTCCTCTAGACAAGCTCTATCCAACGGTGGTATCAGTCGTCGGACTATTTTGATGAATTCCAGAGATAGGAGTAGACATACCTAAAATAAACAGTGTAAATATTAAAAGTTTGCATGCTCCGCGCTCGGAAATTTCTGGTCCGATTCGGCCCAGTGACCACTCAAAATGTTCCTCTAGACTAGCTCTATCCAACGGTGGGATCAGTCGTGGGATTATTTTGATGAATTCCTGAGAAAAAAATTCACACACGTCAAATAAACCGGGTAAGTATTAAAAGTTTGCACGCTCCGCGCTCGGAAATTTAAGGTCCGATTCGGCCGAGTGACCACTCAAAATGTTCCTCTAGACAAGCTCTATCCAACGGTGGCATCAGTCGTGGGACTATTTTTATGAATTCCTGAGAAAAAAATTCACACACGTCAAATAAACCGGGTAAATATTAAAAGTTTGCACGCTCTGCGCTTGGAAATTCCTGGTCCGATTCGGCCGTGTGACCACTCAAAATGTTCCTCTAGACAAGCTCTATCCAACGGTGGGATCAGTAGTGGGACTATTTTGATGAATTCCTGAGAGAAAAATCCACATACCTCAAATAAACAGGGTAATTATTAAAAGTTTGCACGCTCCGCGCTCGGAAATTCCTGGTCAGATTCGGCCGTGTGACCACTCAAAATGTTCCTTTAGACAAGCTCTATCCAACGGTAGGATCAGTCGTGGGACTATTTTGATGAATTCCTGAGAAAAAAATTCACACACGTCAAATAAACCGGGTAAATATTAAAAGTTTGCACGCTCCGCGCTCGGAAATTTCTGGTCTGATTCGTCCGAGTGACCACTCAAAATGTTCCTCTAGACTAGCTCTATCCAACGGTGGGATCATTCGTGGGACTATTTTGATGAATTCCTGAGAAAAAAATTCACACACGTCAAATAAACCGAGTAAATATTAAAAGTTTGCACGCTCCGCGCTCGGAAATTTCTGGTCTGATTCCGCCGAGTTACCACTCAAAATGTTCCTCTAGACAAGCTCTATCCAAAGGTGGTATCAGTCGTCGGACTATTTTGATGAATTCCAGAGATAGGAGTAGACATACCTAAAATAAACAGTGTAAATATTAAAAGTTTGCACGCTCCGCGCTCGGAAATTTCTGGTCCGATTCGGCCGTGTGACCACTCAAAATGTTCCTCTAGACTAGCTCTATCCAACGGTGGGATCATTCGTGGGACTATTTTTATGATTTCCTGAGAAAAAAATTCACACACGTCAAATAAACCGGGTAAATATTAAAAGTTTGCACGCTCCGCGCTCGGAAATTTCTGGTCCGATTCGGCCGTGTGACCACTCAAAATGTTCCTCTAGACAAGCTCTATCCAACGGTGGTATCAGTCGACGGACTATTTTGATGAATTACTGAGAAAAAAATTCACACACGTCAAATAAACCGGGTAAATATTAAAAGTTTGCACGCTCCGCGCTCGGAAATTTCTGGTCCGATTCGGCCGTGTGACCACTCAAAATGTTCCTCTAGACAAGCTCTATCCAACGGTGGTATCAGTCGACGGACTATTTTGATGAATTACTGAGAAAAAAATTCACACACGTCAAATAAACCGGGTAAATATTAAAAGTTTGCACGCTCCGCGCTCGGAAATTTCTGGTCTGATTCGTCCGAGTGATCACTCAAAATGTTCCTCTAGACTAGCTCTATCCAACGGTGGGATCACTCGTGGGACTATTTTGATGAATTCCTGAGAAAAAAATTCACACTCGTCAAATAAACCGGGTAAATATTAAAAGTTTGCACGCTCCGCGCTCGGAAATTTCTGGTCTGATTCCGCCGAGTTACCACTCAAAATGTTCCTCTAGACAAGCTCTATCCAACGGTGGTATCAGTCGTCGGACTATTTTGATGAATTCCAGAGATAGGAGTAGACATACCTAAAATAAACAGTGTAAATATTAAAAGTTTGCATGCTCCGCGCTCGGAAATTTCTGGTCCGATTCGGCCCAGTGACCACTCAAAATGTTCCTCTAGACTAGCTCTATCCAACGGTGGGATCAGTCGTGGGATTATTTTGATGAATTCCTGAGAAAAAAATTCACACACGTCAAATAAACCGGGTAAGTATTAAAAGTTTGCACGCTCCGCGCTCGGAAATTTAAGGTCCGATTCGGCCGAGTGACCACTCAAAATGTTCCTCTAGACAAGCTCTATCCAACGGTGGCATCAGTCGTGGGACTATTTTTATGAATTCCTGAGAAAAAAATTCACACACGTCAAATAAACCGGGTAAATATTAAAAGTTTGCACGCTCTGCGCTTGGAAATTCCTGGTCCGATTCGGCCGTGTGACCACTCAAAATGTTCCTCTAGACAAGCTCTATCCGACGGTGGGATCAGTAGTGGGACTATTTTGATGAATTCCTGAGAGAAAAATCCACATACCTCAAATAAACAGGGTAATTATTAAAAGTTTGCACGCTCCGCACTCGGAAATTCCTGGTCCGATTCGGCCGAGTGACCACTCAAAATGTTTCTCTAGACAAGCTCTATCCAACGGTAGGATCAGTCGTGGGACTATTTTGATGAATTCCGGAGATAGAAATACACATACGTCAAATATACCGGGTAATTATTAAAAGTTTGCACGCTCTGCGCATGGAAATTCCTGGTCCGATTCGGCCGTGTGACCACTCAAAATGTTCCTTTAGACAAGCTCTATCCAACGGTGCGATCAGTCGTGGGACTATTTTGATGAATTCCAGAGATAGGAGTAGACATACGTCAAATAAACCGGGTAAATATTAAAAGTTTGCATGCTCCGCGCTCGGAAATTTCTGGTCCGATTCGGCCCAGTGACCACTCAAAATGTTCCTCTAGACTAGCTCTATCCAACGGTGGGATCAGTCGTGGGATTATTTTGATGAATTCCTGAGAAAAAAATTCACACACGTCAAATAAACCGGGTAAGTATTAAAAGTTTGCACGCTCCGCGCTCGGAAATTTAAGGTCCGATTCGGCCGAGTGACCACTCAAAATGTTCCTCTAGACAAGCTCTATCCAACGGTAGGATCAGTCGTGGGACTATTTTGATGAATTCCGGAGATAGAAATACACATACGTCAAATATACCGGGTAATTATTAAAAGTTTGCACGCTCTGCGCTTGGAAATTCCTGGTCCGATTCGGCCGTGTGACCACTCAAAATGTTCCTCTAGACAAGCTCTATCCAACGGTGGGATCAGTCGTGGGACTATTTTGATGAATTCCGGAGATAGAAATACACATACGTCAAATATACGGGGTAATTATTAAAAGTTTGCACGCTCCGCGCTCGGAAATTCCTGGTCCGATTCGGACGAGTGACCACTAAAATGTTCCTCTAGACAAGCTCTATCCAACGGTGGGATCAGTAGTGGGACTATTTTGATGAATTCCTGAGAGAAAAATCCACATACCTCAAATAAACAGGGTAATTATTAAAAGTTTGCACGCTCCGCGCTCGGAAATTCCTGGTCCGATTCGGCCGAGTGACCACTCAAAATGTTCCTCTAGACAAGCTCTATCCAACGGTAGGATCAGTCGTGGGACTATTTTGATGAATTCCGGAGATAGAAATACACATACGTCAAATATACCGGGTAATTATTAAAAGTTTGCACGCTCTGCGCTTGGAAATTCCTGGTCCGATTCGGCCGTGTGACCACTCAAAATGTTCCTTTAGACAAGCTCTATCCAACGGTGCGATCAGTCGTGGGACTATTTTGATGAATTCCAGAGAGAAAAATCCACATACCTCAAATAAACAGGGTAATTATTAAAAGTTTGCACGCTCCGCGCTCGGAAATTCCTGGTCCGATTCGGCCGTGTGACCACTCAAAATGTTCCTTTAGACAAGCTCTATCCAACGGTGAGATCAGTCGTGGGATTATTTTGATGAATTCCTGAGAAAAAAATTCACACACGTCAAATAAACCGGGTAAGTATTAAAAGTTTGCACGCTCCGCGCTCGGAAATTTAAGGTCCGATTCGGCCGAGTGACCACTCAAAATGTTCCTCTAGACAAGCTCTATCCAACGGTAGGATCAGTCGTGGGACTATTTTGATGAATTCCGGAGATAGAAATACACATACGTCAAATATACCGGGTAATTATTAAAAGTTTGCACGCTCTGCGCTTGGAAATTCCTGGTCCGATTCGGCCGTGTGACCACTCAAAATGTTCCTTTAGACAAGCTCTATCCAACGGTGCGATCAGTCGTGGGACTATTTTGATGAATTCCAGAGAGAAAAATCCACATACCTCAAATAAACAGGGTAATTATTAAAAGTTTGCACGCTCCGCGCTCGGAAATTCCTGGTCCGATTCGGCCGTGTGACCACTCAAAATGTTCCTTTAGACAAGCTCTATCCAACGGTGGCATCAGTCGTGGGACTATTTTTATGAATTCCTGAGAAAAAAATTCACACACGTCAAATAAACCGGGTAAATATTAAAAGTTTGCACGCTCTGCGCTTGGAAATTCCTGGTCCGATTCGGCCGTGTGACCACTCAAAATGTTCCTCTAGACAAGCTCTATCCAACGGTGGTATCAGTCGACGGACTATTTTGATGAATTACTGAGAAAAAAATTCACACACGTCAAATAAACCGGGTAAATATTAAAAGTTTGCACGCTCCGCGCTCGGAAATTTCTGGTCTGATTCGTCCGAGTGATCACTCAAAATGTTCCTCTAGACTAGCTCTATCCAACGGTGGGATCACTCGTGGGACTATTTTGATGAATTCCTGAGAAAAAAATTCACACTCGTCAAATAAACCGGGTAAATATTAAAAGTTTGCACGCTCCGCGCTCGGAAATTTCTGGTCTGATTCCGCCGAGTTACCACTCAAAATGTTCCTCTAGACAAGCTCTATCCAACGGTGGTATCAGTCGTCGGACTATTTTGATGAATTCCAGAGATAGGAGTAGACATACCTAAAATAAACAGTGTAAATATTAAAAGTTTGCATGCTCCGCGCTCGGAAATTTCTGGTCCGATTCGGCCCAGTGACCACTCAAAATGTTCCTCTAGACTAGCTCTATCCAACGGTGGGATCAGTCGTGGGATTATTTTGATGAATTCCTGAGAAAAAAATTCACACACGTCAAATAAACCGGGTAAGTATTAAAAGTTTGCACGCTCCGCGCTCGGAAATTTAAGGTCCGATTCGGCCGAGTGACCACTCAAAATGTTCCTCTAGACAAGCTCTATCCAACGGTGGCATCAGTCGTGGGACTATTTTTATGAATTCCTGAGAAAAAAATTCACACACGTCAAATAAACCGGGTAAATATTAAAAGTTTGCACGCTCTGCGCTTGGAAATTCCTGGTCCGATTCGGCCGTGTGACCACTCAAAATGTTCCTCTAGACAAGCTCTATCCAACGGTGGGATCAGTAGTGGGACTATTTTGATGAATTCCTGAGAGAAAAATCCACATACCTCAAATAAACAGGGTAATTATTAAAAGTTTGCACGCTCCGCGCTCGGAAATTCCTGGTCCGATTCGGCCGTGTGACCACTCAAAATGTTCCTTTAGACAAGCTCTATCCAACGGTAGGATCAGTCGTGGGACTATTTTGATGAATTCCTGAGAAAAAAATTCACACACGTCAAATAAACCGGGTAAATATTAAAAGTTTGCACGCTCCGCGCTCGGAAATTTCTGGTCTGATTCGTCCGAGTGACCACTCAAAATGTTCCTCTAGACTAGCTCTATCCAACGGTGGGATCATTCGTGGGACTATTTTGATGAATTCCTGAGAAAAAAATTCACACACGTCAAATAAACCGAGTAAATATTAAAAGTTTGCACGCTCCGCGCTCGGAAATTTCTGGTCTGATTCCGCCGAGTTACCACTCAAAATGTTCCTCTAGACAAGCTCTATCCAAAGGTGGTATCAGTCGTGGGACTATTTTGATGAATTCCAGAGATAGGAGTAGACATACCTAAAATAAACAGTGTAAATATTAAAAGTTTGCACGCTCCGCGCTCGGAAATTTCTGGTCCGATTCGGCCGTGTGACCACTCAAAATGTTCCTCTAGACTAGCTCTATCCAACGGTGGGATCATTCGTGGGACTATTTTTATGATTTCCTGAGAAAAAAATTCACACACGTCAAATAAACCGGGTAAATATTAAAAGTTTGCACGCTCCGCGCTCGGAAATTTCTGGTCCGATTCGGCCGTGTGACCACTCAAAATGTTCCTCTAGACAAGCTCTATCCAACGGTGGTATCAGTCGACGGACTATTTTGATGAATTACTGAGAAAAAAATTCACACACGTCAAATAAACCGGGTAAATATTAAAAGTTTGCACGCTCCGCGCTCGGAAATTTCTGGTCCGATTCGGCCGTGTGACCACTCAAAATGTTCCTCTAGACAAGCTCTATCCAACGGTGGTATCAGTCGACGGACTATTTTGATGAATTACTGAGAAAAAAATTCACACACGTCAAATAAACCGGGTAAATATTAAAAGTTTGCACGCTCCGCGCTCGGAAATTTCTGGTCTGATTCGTCCGAGTGATCACTCAAAATGTTCCTCTAGACTAGCTCTATCCAACGGTGGGATCACTCGTGGGACTATTTTGATGAATTCCTGAGAAAAAAATTCACACTCGTCAAATAAACCGGGTAAATATTAAAAGTTTGCACGCTCCGCGCTCGGAAATTTCTGGTCTGATTCCGCCGAGTTACCACTCAAAATGTTCCTCTAGACAAGCTCTATCCAACGGTGGTATCAGTCGTCGGACTATTTTGATGAATTCCAGAGATAGGAGTAGACATACCTAAAATAAACAGTGTAAATATTAAAAGTTTGCATGCTCCGCGCTCGGAAATTTCTGGTCCGATTCGGCCCAGTGACCACTCAAAATGTTCCTCTAGACTAGCTCTATCCAACGGTGGGATCAGTCGTGGGATTATTTTGATGAATTCCTGAGAAAAAAATTCACACACGTCAAATAAACCGGGTAAGTATTAAAAGTTTGCACGCTCCGCGCTCGGAAATTTAAGGTCCGATTCGGCCGAGTGACCACTCAAAATGTTCCTCTAGACAAGCTCTATCCAACGGTGGCATCAGTCGTGGGACTATTTTTATGAATTCCTGAGAAAAAAATTCACACACGTCAAATAAACCGGGTAAATATTAAAAGTTTGCACGCTCTGCGCTTGGAAATTCCTGGTCCGATTCGGCCGTGTGACCACTCAAAATGTTCCTCTAGACAAGCTCTATCCGACGGTGGGATCAGTAGTGGGACTATTTTGATGAATTCCTGAGAGAAAAATCCACATACCTCAAATAAACAGGGTAATTATTAAAAGTTTGCACGCTCCGCACTCGGAAATTCCTGGTCCGATTCGGCCGAGTGACCACTCAAAATGTTTCTCTAGACAAGCTCTATCCAACGGTAGGATCAGTCGTGGGACTATTTTGATGAATTCCGGAGATAGAAATACACATACGTCAAATATACCGGGTAATTATTAAAAGTTTGCACGCTCTGCGCATGGAAATTCCTGGTCCGATTCGGCCGTGTGACCACTCAAAATGTTCCTTTAGACAAGCTCTATCCAACGGTGCGATCAGTCGTGGGACTATTTTGATGAATTCCAGAGATAGGAGTAGACATACGTCAAATAAACCGGGTAAATGTTAAAAGTTTGCATGCTCCGCGCTCGGAAATTTCTGGTCCGATTCGGCCCAGTGACCACTCAAAATGTTCCTCTAGACTAGCTCTATCCAACGGTGGGATCAGTCGTGGGATTATTTTGATGAATTCCTGAGAAAAAAATTCACACACGTCAAATAAACCGGGTAAGTATTAAAAGTTTGCACGCTCCGCGCTCGGAAATTTAAGGTCCGATTCGGCCGAGTGACCACTCAAAATGTTCCTCTAGACAAGCTCTATCCAACGGTAGGATCAGTCGTGGGACTATTTTGATGAATTCCGGAGATAGAAATACACATACGTCAAATATACCGGGTAATTATTAAAAGTTTGCACGCTCTGCGCTTGGAAATTCCTGGTCCGATTCGGCCGTGTGACCACTCAAAATGTTCCTCTAGACAAGCTCTATCCAACGGTGGGATCAGTCGTGGGACTATTTTGATGAATTCCGGAGATAGAAATACACATACGTCAAATATACGGGGTAATTATTAAAAGTTTGCACGCTCCGCGCTCGGAAATTCCTGGTCCGATTCGGACGAGTGACCACTAAAATGTTCCTCTAGACAAGCTCTATCCAACGGTGGGATCAGTAGTGGGACTATTTTGATGAATTCCTGAGAGAAAAATCCACATACCTCAAATAAACAGGGTAATTATTAAAAGTTTGCACGCTCCGCGCTCGGAAATTCCTGGTCCGATTCGGCCGAGTGACCACTCAAAATGTTCCTCTAGACAAGCTCTATCCAACGGTAGGATCAGTCGTGGGACTATTTTGATGAATTCCGGAGATAGAAATACACATACGTCAAATATACCGGGTAATTATTAAAAGTTTGCACGCTCTGCGCTTGGAAATTCCTGGTCCGATTCGGCCGTGTGACCACTCAAAATGTTCCTTTAGACAAGCTCTATCCAACGGTGCGATCAGTCGTGGGACTATTTTGATGAATTCCAGAGAGAAAAATCCACATACCTCAAATAAACAGGGTAATTATTAAAAGTTTGCACGCTCCGCGCTCGGAAATTCCTGGTCCGATTCGGCCGTGTGACCACTCAAAATGTTCCTTTAGACAAGCTCTATCCAACGGTGAGATCAGTCGTGGGATTATTTTGATGAATTCCTGAGAAAAAAATTCACACACGTCAAATAAACCGGGTAAGTATTAAAAGTTTGCACGCTCCGCGCTCGGAAATTTAAGGTCCGATTCGGCCGAGTGACCACTCAAAATGTTCCTCTAGACAAGCTCTATCCAACGGTGGCATCAGTCGTGGGACTATTTTTATGAATTCCTGAGAAAAAAATTCACACACGTCAAATAAACCGGGTAAATATTAAAAGTTTGCACGCTCCGCGCTCGGAAATTTCTGGTCCGATTCGGCCGTGTGACCACTCAAAATGTTCCTCTAGAAAAGCTCTATCCAACGGTGGGATCAGTCGTGGGACTATTTTGATGAATTCCGGAGATAGAAATACACATACGTCAAATATACCGGGTAATTATTAAAAGTTTGCACGCTCTGCGCTTGGAAATTCCTGGTCCGATTCGGCCGTGTGACCACTCAAAATGTTCCTCTAGACAAGCTCTATCCAACGGTGGGATCAGTAGTGGGACTATTTTGATGAATTCCTGAGAGAAAACTTCACATACCTCAAATAAACAGGGTAATTATTAAAAGTTTGCACGCTCCGCGCTCGGAAATTCCTGGTCCGATTCGGCCGAGTGACCACTCAAAATGTTCCTCTAGACAAGCTCTATCCAACGGTGGGATCAGTAGTGGGACTATTTTGATGAATTCCTGAGAGAAAACTTCACATACCTCAAATAAACAGGGTAAATATTAAAAGTTTGCACGCTCCGCGCTCGGAAATTTCTGGTCCGATTCGGCCGAGTTACCACTCAAAATGTTCCTCTAGACAAGCTCTATCCAACGGTGGCATCAGTCGTGGGACTATTTTGATGAATTACTGAGAAAAAAATTCACACACGTCAAATAAATCGGGTAGATATTAAAAGTTTGCACGCTCCGCGCTCGGAAATTTCTGGTCCGATTCGGCCGTGTGTCCACTCAGTATGTTCCTCTAGACAAGCTCTATCCAACGGTGGTATCAGTCGTCGGACTATTTTGTTGAATTCCAGAGATAGGAGTAGACATACGTCAAATAAACCGGGTAAATATTAAAAGTTTGCATGCTCCGCGCTCGGAAATTTCTGGTCCGATTCGGCCCAGTGACCACTCAAAATGTTCCTCTAGACTAGCTCTATCCAACGGTGGGATCAGTCGTGGGATTATTTTGATGAATTCCTGAGAAAAAAATTCACACACGTCAAATAAACCGGGTAAGTATTAAAAGTTTGCACGCTCCGCGCTCGGAAATTTAAGGTCCGATTCGGCCGAGTGACCACTCAAAATGTTCCTCTAGACAAGCTTTATCCAACGGTGGCATCAGTCGTGGGATTATTTTGATGAATTCCTGAGAAAAAAATTCACACACGTCAAATAAACCGGGTAAGTATTAAAAGTTTGCACGCTCCGCGCTCGGAAATTTAAGGTCCGATTCGGCCGAGTGACCACTCAAAATGTTCCTCTAGACAAGCTCTATCCAACGGTGGCATCAGTCGTGGGACTATTTTTATGAATTCCTGAGAAAAAAATTCACACACGTCAAATAAACCGGGTAAATATTAAAAGTTTGCACGCTCCGCGCTCGGAAATTCCTGGTCCGATTCGGCCGTGTGACCACTCAAAATGTTCCTTTAGACAAGCTCTATCCAACGGTGCAATCAGTCATGGGACTATTTTGATGAATTCCTGAGAGAAAACTTCACATACCTCAAATAAACAGGGTAAATATTAAAAGTTTGCACGCTCCGCGCTCGGAAATTCCTGGTCCGATTCGGCCGAGTGACCACTCAAAATGTTCCTCTAGACAAGCTCTATCCAACGGTGGGATCAGTCGTGAGACTATTTTGATGAATTCCGGAGATAGAAATACACATACGTCAAATATACCGGGTAATTATTAAAAGTTTGCACGCTCCGCGCTCGGAAATTCCTGGTCCGATTCGGCCGAGTGGCCACTAAAATGTTCCTCTAGACAAGCTCTATCCAACGGAGGTATCAGTCGTGGGACTATTTTGATGAATTCCTGAGAGAAAAATCCACATACCTCAAATAAACAGGGTAATTATTAAAAGTTTGCACGCTCCGCGCTCGGAAATTTCTGGTCCGATTCGGCCGAGTGACCACTCAAAATGTTCCTCTAGACAAGCTCTATCCAACGGTGGGATCAGTAGTTGGACTATTTTGATGAATTCCTGAGAGAAAAATCCACATACCTCAAATAAACAGGGTAATTATTAAAAGTTTGCACGCTCCGCGCTCGGAAATTCCTGGTCCGATTCGGCCGAGTGACCACTAAAATGTTCCTCTAGATAAGATCTATCCAACGGTGGGATCAGTAGTGGGACTATTTTGATGAATTCCTGAGAGAAAAATCCACATACCTCAAATGAACAGGGTAATTATTAAAAGTTTGCACGCTCCGCGCTCGGAAATTCCTGGTCCGATTCGGCCGAGTGACCACTAAAATGTTCCTCTAGACAAGCTCTATCCAACGGTGCAATCAGTCATGGGACTATTTTGATGAATTCCTGAGAGAAAACTTCACATACCTCAAATAAACAGGGTAATTATTAAAAGTTTGCACGCTCCGCGCTCGGAAATTCCTGGTCCGATTCGGCCGAGTGACCACTCAAAATGTTCCTCTAGACAAGCTCTATCCAACGGTAGGATCAGTCGTGGGACTATTTTGATGAATTCCGGAGATAGAAATACACATACGTCAAATATACCGGGTAATTATTAAAAGTTTGCACGCTCTGCGCTTGGAAATTTCTGGTCCGATTCGGCCGTGTGACCACTCAAAATGTTCCTCTAGACAAGCTCTATCCAACGGTGGGATCAGTCGTGGGACTATTTTGATGAATTCCGGAGATAGAAATACACATACGTCAAATATACCGGGTAATTATTAAAAGTTTGCACGCTCCGCGCTCGGAAATTTCTGGTCCGATTCGGCCGAGTGACCACTCAAAATGTTCCTCTAGACAAGCTCTATCCAACGGTGGGATCAGTAGTGGGACTATTTTGATGAATTCCTGAGAGAAAAATCCACATACCTCAAATAAACAGGGTAATTATTAAAAGTTTGCACGCTCCGCGCTCGGAAATTCCTGGTCCGATTCGGCCGTGTGACCACTCAAAATGTTCCTCTAGACAAGCTCTATCCAACGGTGGGATCAGTAGTGGGACTATTTTTATGAATTCCTGAGAAAAAAATTCACACACGTCAAATAAACCGGGTAAATATTAAAAGTTTGCACGCTCTGCGCTTGGAAATTCCTGGTCCGATTCGGCCGTGTGACCACTCAAAATGTTCCTCTAGACAAGCTCTATCCGACGGTGGGATCAGTAGTGGGACTATTTTGATGAATTCCTGAGAGAAAAATCCACATACCTCAAATAAACAGGGTAATTATTAAAAGTTTGCACGCTCCGCGCTCGGAAATTCCTGGTCCGATTCGGCCGTGTGACCACTCAAAATGTTCCTCTAGACAAGCTCTATCCAACGGTGGGATCAGTCGTGGGACTATTTTGATGAATTCCGGAGATAGAAATACACATACGTCAAATATACCGGGTAATTATTAAAAGTTTGCACGCTCTGCGCTTGGAAATTCCTGGTCCGATTCGGCCGTGTGACCACTCAAAATGTTCCTCTAGACAAGCTCTATCCAACGGTCGGATCAGTCGTGGGACTATTTTGATGAATTCCGGAGATAGAAATACACATACCTCAAATAAACAGGGTAATTATTAAAAGTTTGCACGCTCCGCGCTCGGAAATTCCTGGTCCGATTCGGCCGAGTGACCACTCAAAATGTTCCTCTAGACAAGCTCTATCCAACGGTGGGATCAGTAGTGGGACTATTTTGATGAATTCCTGAGAGGAAAATCCACATACCTCAAATAAACAGGGTAATTATTAAAAGTTTGCACGCTCCGCGCTCGGAAATTCCTGGTCCGATTCGCCCGTGTGACCACTCAAAATGTTCCTCTAGACAAGCTCTATCCAACGGTGCAATCAGTCATGGGACTATTTAGATGAATTCCTGAGAGAAAACTTCACATACCTCAAATAAACAGGGTAATTATTAAAAGTTTGCACGCTCTGCGCTCGGAAATTCCTGGTCCGATTCGGCCGAGTGACCACTCAAAATGTTCCTCTAGACAAGCTCTATCCAACGGTAGGATCAGTCGTGGGACTATTTTGATGAATTCCGGAGATAGAAATACACATACGTCAAATATACCGGGTAATTATTAAAAGTTTGCACGCTCTGCGCTTGGAAATTCCTGGTCCGATTCGGCCGGGTGACCACTCAAAATGTTCCTCTAGACAAGCTCTATCCAACGGTGGGATCAGTCGTGGGACTATTTTGATAAATTCCGGAGATAGAAATACACATACGTCAAATATACCGGGTAATTATCAAAAGTATGCACGCTCTGCGCTTGGAAATTCCTGGTCCGATTCGGCCGTGTGACCACTCAAAATGTTCCTCTAGACAAGCTCTATCCAACGGTGCAATCAGTCATGGGACTATTTTGATGAATTCCTGAGAGAAAACTTCACATACCTCAAATAAACAGGGTAATTATTAAAAGTTTGCACGCTCCGCGCTCGGAAATTCCTGGTCCGATTCGGCCGTGTGACCACTCAAAATGTTCCTCTAGACAAGCTCTATCCAACGGTGGTATCAGTCGTTGGACTATTTTGATGAATTCCTGAGAGAAAAATCCACATACCTCAAATAAACAGGGTAATTATTAAAAGTTTGCACGCTCCGCGCTCGGAAATTCCTGGTCCGATTCGGCCGTGTGACCACTCAAAATGTTCCTCTAGACAAGCTCTATCCAACGGTGGGATCAGTCGTGGGACTATTTTGATGAATTCCGGAGATAGAAATACACATACGTCAAATATACCGGGTAATTATTAAAAGTTTGCACGCTCCGCGCTCGGAAATTCCTGGTCCGATTGGGCCGAGTGACCACTAAAATGTTCCTCTAGACAAGCTCTATCCAACGGTGGGATCAGTAGTGGGACTATTTTGATGAATTCCGGAGATAGAAATACACATACGTCAAATAAACCGGGTAATTATTAAAAGTTTGCACGCTCCGCGCTCGGAAATTCCTGGTCCGATTCGGCCGAGTGACCACTAAAATGTTCCTCTAGACAAGCTCTATCCAACGGTGGGATCAGTCGTGGGACTATTTTGATGAATTCCGGAGATAGAAATACACATACGTCAAATAAACAGGGTAATTATTAAAAGTTTGCACGCTCCGCGCTCGGAAATTCCTGGTCCGATTCGGCCGAGTGGCCACTAAAATGTTCCTCTAGACAAGCTCTATCCAACGGAGGTATCAGTCGTGGGACTATTTTGATGAATTCCTGAGAGAAAAATCCACATACCTCAAATAAACAGGGTAATTATAAAAAGTTTGCACGCTCCGCGCTCGGAAATTCCTGGTCCGATTCGGCCGAGTGACCACTAAAATATTCCTCTAGACAAGCTCTATCCAACGGTGGGATCAGTCGTGGGACTATTTTGATGAATTCCGGAGATAGAAATACACATACGTCAAATATACCGGGTAATTATTAAAAGTTTGCACGCTCCGCGCTTGGAAATTCCTGGTCCGATTCGGCCGTGTGACCACTCAAAATGTTCCTCTAGACAAGCTCTATCCAACGGTGGGATCAGTAGTGGGACTATTTTGATGAATTCCTGAGAGAAAAATCCACATACCTCAAATAAACAGGGTAATTATTAAAAGTTTGCTCGCTCCGCGCTCGGAAATTCCTGGTCTGATTCGGCCGTGTGACCACTCAAAATGTTCCTCTAGACAAGCTCTATCCAACGGTGGGATCAGTAGTGGGACTATTTTGATGAATTCCTGAGAGAAAAATCCACATACCTCAAATAAACAGGGTAATTATTAAAAGTTTGCACGCTCCGCGCTCGGAAATTCCTGGTCCGATTCGGCCGTGTGACCACTCAAAATGTTCCTCTAGACAAGCTCTATCCAACGGTGGGATCAGTAGTGGGACTATTTTGATGAATTCCTGAGAGGAAAATCCACATACCTCAAATAAACAGGGTAATTATTAAAAGTTTGCACGCTCCGCGCTCGGAAATTTCTGGTCCGATTCGGCCGAGTGACCACTCAAAATGTTCCTCTAGACAAGCTCTATCCAACGGTGGGATCAGTAGTTGGACTATTTTGATGAATTCCTGAGAGAAAAATCCACATACCTCAAATAAACAGGGTAATTATTAAAAGTTTGCACGCTCCGCGCTCGGAAATTCCTGGTCCGATTCGGCCGAGTGACCACTAAAATGTTCCTCTAGATAAGATCTATCCAACGGTGGGATCAGTAGTGGGACTATTTTGATGAATTCCTGAGAGAAAAATCCACATACCTCAAATGAACAGGGTAATTATTAAAAGTTTGCACGCTCCGCGCTCGGAAATTCCTGGTCCGATTCGGCCGAGTGACCACTAAAATGTTCCTCTAGATAAGATCTATCCAACGGTGGGATCAGTCGTGGGATTATTTTGATGAATTCCTGAGAAAAAAATTCACACACGTCAAATAAACCGGGTAAGTATTAAAAGTTTGCACGCTCCGCGCTCGGAAATTTAAGGTCCGATTCGGCCGAGTGACCACTCAAAATGTTCCTCTAGACAAGCTCTATCCGACGGTGGGATCAGTAGTGGGACTATTTTGATGAATTCCTGAGAGAAAAATCCACATACCTCAAATAAACAGGGTAATTATTAAAAGTTTGCACGCTCCGCACTCGGAAATTCCTGGTCCGATTCGGCCGAGTGACCACTCAAAATGTTTCTCTAGACAAGCTCTATCCAACGGTGGGATCAGTAGTGGGACTATTTTTATGAATTCCTGAGAAAAAAATTCACACACGTCAAATAAACCGGGTAAATATTAAAAGTTTGCACGCTCTGCGCTTGGAAATTCCTGGTCCGATTCGGCCGTGTGACCACTCAAAATGTTCCTCTAGACAAGCTCTATCCGACGGTGGGATCAGTAGTGGGACTATTTTGATGAATTCCTGAGAGAAAAATCCACATACCTCAAATAAACAGGGTAATTATTAAAAGTTTGCACGCTCCGCGCTCGGAAATTCCTGGTCCGATTCGGCCGTGTGACCACTCAAAATGTTCCTCTAGACAAGCTCTATCCAACGGTGGGATCAGTAGTGGGACTATTTTTATGAATTCCTGAGAAAAAAATTCACACACGTCAAATAAACCGGGTAAATATTAAAAGTTTGCACGCTCTGCGCTTGGAAATTCCTGGTCCGATTCGGCCGTGTGACCACTCAAAATGTTCCTCTAGACAAGCTCTATCCGACGGTGGGATCAGTAGTGGGACTATTTTGATGAATTCCTGAGAGAAAAATCCACATACCTCAAATAAACAGGGTAATTATTAAAAGTTTGCACGCTCCGCGCTCGGAAATTCCTGGTCCGATTCGGCCGTGTGACCACTCAAAATGTTCCTCTAGACAAGCTCTATCCAACGGTGGGATCAGTCGTGGGACTATTTTGATGAATTCCGGAGATAGAAATACACATACGTCAAATATACCGGGTAATTATTAAAAGTTTGCACGCTCTGCGCTTGGAAATTCCTGGTCCGATTCGGCCGTGTGACCACTCAAAATGTTCCTCTAGACAAGCTCTATCCAACGGTCGGATCAGTCGTGGGACTATTTTGATGAATTCCGGAGATAGAAATACACATACCTCAAATAAACAGGGTAATTATTAAAAGTTTGCACGCTCCGCGCTCGGAAATTCCTGGTCCGATTCGGCCGAGTGACCACTCAAAATGTTCCTCTAGACAAGCTCTATCCAACGGTGGGATCAGTAGTGGGACTATTTTGATGAATTCCTGAGAGGAAAATCCACATACCTCAAATAAACAGGGTAATTATTAAAAGTTTGCACGCTCCGCGCTCGGAAATTCCTGGTCCGATTCGCCCGTGTGACCACTCAAAATGTTCCTCTAGACAAGCTCTATCCAACGGTGCAATCAGTCATGGGACTATTTAGATGAATTCCTGAGAGAAAACTTCACATACCTCAAATAAACAGGGTAATTATTAAAAGTTTGCACGCTCTGCGCTCGGAAATTCCTGGTCCGATTCGGCCGAGTGACCACTCAAAATGTTCCTCTAGACAAGCTCTATCCAACGGTAGGATCAGTCGTGGGACTATTTTGATGAATTCCGGAGATAGAAATACACATACGTCAAATATACCGGGTAATTATTAAAAGTTTGCACGCTCTGCGCTTGGAAATTCCTGGTCCGATTCGGCCGGGTGACCACTCAAAATGTTCCTCTAGACAAGCTCTATCCAACGGTGGGATCAGTCGTGGGACTATTTTGATAAATTCCGGAGATAGAAATACACATACGTCAAATATACCGGGTAATTATCAAAAGTATGCACGCTCTGCGCTTGGAAATTCCTGGTCCGATTCGGCCGTGTGACCACTCAAAATGTTCCTCTAGACAAGCTCTATCCAACGGTGCAATCAGTCATGGGACTATTTTGATGAATTCCTGAGAGAAAACTTCACATACCTCAAATAAACAGGGTAATTATTAAAAGTTTGCACGCTCCGCGCTCGGAAATTCCTGGTCCGATTCGGCCGTGTGACCACTCAAAATGTTCCTCTAGACAAGCTCTATCCAACGGTGGTATCAGTCGTTGGACTATTTTGATGAATTCCTGAGAGAAAAATCCACATACCTCAAATAAACAGGGTAATTATTAAAAGTTTGCACGCTCCGCGCTCGGAAATTCCTGGTCCGATTCGGCCGTGTGACCACTCAAAATGTTCCTCTAGACAAGCTCTATCCAACGGTGGGATCAGTCGTGGGACTATTTTGATGAATTCCGGAGATAGAAATACACATACGTCAAATATACCGGGTAATTATTAAAAGTTTGCACGCTCCGCGCTCGGAAATTCCTGGTCCGATTGGGCCGAGTGACCACTAAAATGTTCCTCTAGACAAGCTCTATCCAACGGTGGGATCAGTAGTGGGACTATTTTGATGAATTCCGGAGATAGAAATACACATACGTCAAATAAACCGGGTAATTATTAAAAGTTTGCACGCTCCGCGCTCGGAAATTCCTGGTCCGATTCGGCCGAGTGACCACTAAAATGTTCCTCTAGACAAGCTCTATCCAACGGTGGGATCAGTCGTGGGACTATTTTGATGAATTCCGGAGATAGAAATACACATACGTCAAATAAACAGGGTAATTATTAAAAGTTTGCACGCTCCGCGCTCGGAAATTCCTGGTCCGATTCGGCCGAGTGGCCACTAAAATGTTCCTCTAGACAAGCTCTATCCAACGGAGGTATCAGTCGTGGGACTATTTTGATGAATTCCTGAGAGAAAAATCCACATACCTCAAATAAACAGGGTAATTATAAAAAGTTTGCACGCTCCGCGCTCGGAAATTCCTGGTCCGATTCGGCCGAGTGACCACTAAAATATTCCTCTAGACAAGCTCTATCCAACGGTGGGATCAGTCGTGGGACTATTTTGATGAATTCCGGAGATAGAAATACACATACGTCAAATATACCGGGTAATTATTAAAAGTTTGCACGCTCCGCGCTTGGAAATTCCTGGTCCGATTCGGCCGTGTGACCACTCAAAATGTTCCTCTAGACAAGCTCTATCCAACGGTGGGATCAGTAGTGGGACTATTTTGATGAATTCCTGAGAGAAAAATCCACATACCTCAAATAAACAGGGTAATTATTAAAAGTTTGCTCGCTCCGCGCTCGGAAATTCCTGGTCTGATTCGGCCGTGTGACCACTCAAAATGTTCCTCTAGACAAGCTCTATCCAACGGTGGGATCAGTAGTGGGACTATTTTGATGAATTCCTGAGAGAAAAATCCACATACCTCAAATAAACAGGGTAATTATTAAAAGTTTGCACGCTCCGCGCTCGGAAATTCCTGGTCCGATTCGGCCGTGTGACCACTCAAAATGTTCCTCTAGACAAGCTCTATCCAACGGTGGGATCAGTAGTGGGACTATTTTGATGAATTCCTGAGAGGAAAATCCACATACCTCAAATAAACAGGGTAATTATTAAAAGTTTGCACGCTCCGCGCTCGGAAATTTCTGGTCCGATTCGGCCGAGTGACCACTCAAAATGTTCCTCTAGACAAGCTCTATCCAACGGTGGGATCAGTAGTTGGACTATTTTGATGAATTCCTGAGAGAAAAATCCACATACCTCAAATAAACAGGGTAATTATTAAAAGTTTGCACGCTCCGCGCTCGGAAATTCCTGGTCCGATTCGGCCGAGTGACCACTAAAATGTTCCTCTAGATAAGATCTATCCAACGGTGGGATCAGTAGTGGGACTATTTTGATGAATTCCTGAGAGAAAAATCCACATACCTCAAATGAACAGGGTAATTATTAAAAGTTTGCACGCTCCGCGCTCGGAAATTCCTGGTCCGATTCGGCCGAGTGACCACTAAAATGTTCCTCTAGATAAGATCTATCCAACGGTGGGATCAGTCGTGGGATTATTTTGATGAATTCCTGAGAAAAAAATTCACACACGTCAAATAAACCGGGTAAGTATTAAAAGTTTGCACGCTCCGCGCTCGGAAATTTAAGGTCCGATTCGGCCGAGTGACCACTCAAAATGTTCCTCTAGACAAGCTCTATCCGACGGTGGGATCAGTAGTGGGACTATTTTGATGAATTCCTGAGAGAAAAATCCACATACCTCAAATAAACAGGGTAATTATTAAAAGTTTGCACGCTCCGCACTCGGAAATTCCTGGTCCGATTCGGCCGAGTGACCACTCAAAATGTTTCTCTAGACAAGCTCTATCCAACGGTAGGATCAGTCGTGGGACTATTTTGATGAATTCCGGAGATAGAAATACACATACGTCAAATATACCGGGTAATTATTAAAAGTTTGCACGCTCTGCGCTTGGAAATTCCTGGTCCGATTCGGCCGTGTGACCACTCAAAATGTTCCTTTAGACAAGCTCTATCCAACGGTGCGATCAGTCGTGGGACTATTTTGATGAATTCCAGAGATAGGAGTAGACATACGTCAAATAAACCGGGTAAATATTAAAAGTTTGCATGCTCCGCGCTCGGAAATTTCTGGTCCGATTCGGCCCAGTGACCACTCAAAATGTTCCTCTAGACTAGCTCTATCCAACGGTGGGATCAGTCGTGGGATTATTTTGATGAATTCCTGAGAAAAAAATTCACACACGTCAAATAAACCGGGTAAGTATTAAAAGTTTGCACGCTCCGCGCTCGGAAATTTAAGGTCCGATTCGGCCGAGTGACCACTCAAAATGTTCCTCTAGACAAGCTCTATCCAACGGTAGGATCAGTCGTGGGACTATTTTGATGAATTCCGGAGATAGAAATACACATACGTCAAATATACCGGGTAATTATTAAAAGTTTGCACGCTCTGCGCTTGGAAATTCCTGGTCCGATTCGGCCGTGTGACCACTCAAAATGTTCCTCTAGACAAGCTCTATCCAACGGTGGGATCAGTCGTGGGACTATTTTGATGAATTCCGGAGATAGAAATACACATACGTCAAATATACGGGGTAATTATTAAAAGTTTGCACGCTCCGCGCTCGGAAATTCCTGGTCCGATTCGGACGAGTGACCACTAAAATGTTCCTCTAGACAAGCTCTATCCAACGGTGGGATCAGTAGTGGGACTATTTTGATGAATTCCTGAGAGAAAAATCCACATACCTCAAATAAACAGGGTAATTATTAAAAGTTTGCACGCTCCGCGCTCGGAAATTCCTGGTCCGATTCGGCCGAGTGACCACTCAAAATGTTCCTCTAGACAAGCTCTATCCAACGGTAGGATCAGTCGTGGGACTATTTTGATGAATTCCGGAGATAGAAATACACATACGTCAAATATACCGGGTAATTATTAAAAGTTTGCACGCTCTGCGCTTGGAAATTCCTGGTCCGATTCGGCCGTGTGACCACTCAAAATGTTCCTTTAGACAAGCTCTATCCAACGGTGCGATCAGTCGTGGGACTATTTTGATGAATTCCAGAGAGAAAAATCCACATACCTCAAATAAACAGGGTAATTATTAAAAGTTTGCACGCTCCGCGCTCGGAAATTCCTGGTCCGATTCGGCCGTGTGACCACTCAAAATGTTCCTTTAGACAAGCTCTATCCAACGGTGAGATCAGTCGTGGGATTATTTTGATGAATTCCTGAGAAAAAAATTCACACACGTCAAATAAACCGGGTAAGTATTAAAAGTTTGCACGCTCCGCGCTCGGAAATTTAAGGTCCGATTCGGCCGAGTGACCACTCAAAATGTTCCTCTAGACAAGCTCTATCCAACGGTGGCATCAGTCGTGGGACTATTTTTATGAATTCCTGAGAAAAAAATTCACACACGTCAAATAAACCGGGTAAATATTAAAAGTTTGCACGCTCTGCGCTTGGAAATTCCTGGTCCGATTCGGCCGTGTGACCACTCAAAATGTTCCTCTAGACAAGCTCTATCCAACGGTGGGATCAGTAGTGGGACTATTTTGATGAATTCCTGAGAGAAAAATCCACATACCTCAAATAAACAGGGTAATTATTAAAAGTTTGCACGCTCCGCGCTCGGAAATTCCTGGTCCGATTCGGCCGTGTGACCACTCAAAATGTTCCTTTAGACAAGCTCTATCCAACGGTAGGATCAGTCGTGGGACTATTTTGATGAATTCCTGAGAAAAAAATTCACACACGTCAAATAAACCGGGTAAATATTAAAAGTTTGCACGCTCCGCGCTCGGAAATTTCTGGTCTGATTCGTCCGAGTGACCACTCAAAATGTTCCTCTAGACTAGCTCTATCCAACGGTGGGATCATTCGTGGGACTATTTTGATGAATTCCTGAGAAAAAAATTCACACACGTCAAATAAACCGAGTAAATATTAAAAGTTTGCACGCTCCGCGCTCGGAAATTTCTGGTCTGATTCCGCCGAGTTACCACTCAAAATGTTCCTCTAGACAAGCTCTATCCAAAGGTGGTATCAGTCGTCGGACTATTTTGATGAATTCCAGAGATAGGAGTAGACATACCTAAAATAAACAGTGTAAATATTAAAAGTTTGCACGCTCCGCGCTCGGAAATTTCTGGTCCGATTCGGCCGTGTGACCACTCAAAATGTTCCTCTAGACTAGCTCTATCCAACGGTGGGATCATTCGTGGGACTATTTTTATGATTTCCTGAGAAAAAAATTCACACACGTCAAATAAACCGGGTAAATATTAAAAGTTTGCACGCTCCGCGCTCGGAAATTTCTGGTCCGATTCGGCCGTGTGACCACTCAAAATGTTCCTCTAGACAAGCTCTATCCAACGGTGGTATCAGTCGACGGACTATTTTGATGAATTACTGAGAAAAAAATTCACACACGTCAAATAAACCGGGTAAATATTAAAAGTTTGCACGCTCCGCGCTCGGAAATTTCTGGTCCGATTCGGCCGTGTGACCACTCAAAATGTTCCTCTAGACAAGCTCTATCCAACGGTGGTATCAGTCGACGGACTATTTTGATGAATTACTGAGAAAAAAATTCACACACGTCAAATAAACCGGGTAAATATTAAAAGTTTGCACGCTCCGCGCTCGGAAATTTCTGGTCTGATTCGTCCGAGTGATCACTCAAAATGTTCCTCTAGACTAGCTCTATCCAACGGTGGGATCACTCGTGGGACTATTTTGATGAATTCCTGAGAAAAAAATTCACACTCGTCAAATAAACCGGGTAAATATTAAAAGTTTGCACGCTCCGCGCTCGGAAATTTCTGGTCTGATTCCGCCGAGTTACCACTCAAAATGTTCCTCTAGACAAGCTCTATCCAACGGTGGTATCAGTCGTCGGACTATTTTGATGAATTCCAGAGATAGGAGTAGACATACCTAAAATAAACAGTGTAAATATTAAAAGTTTGCATGCTCCGCGCTCGGAAATTTCTGGTCCGATTCGGCCCAGTGACCACTCAAAATGTTCCTCTAGACTAGCTCTATCCAACGGTGGGATCAGTCGTGGGATTATTTTGATGAATTCCTGAGAAAAAAATTCACACACGTCAAATAAACCGGGTAAGTATTAAAAGTTTGCACGCTCCGCGCTCGGAAATTTAAGGTCCGATTCGGCCGAGTGACCACTCAAAATGTTCCTCTAGACAAGCTCTATCCAACGGTAGGATCAGTCGTGGGACTATTTTGATGAATTCCGGAGATAGAAATACACATACGTCAAATATACCGCGTAATTATTAAAAGTTTGCACGCTCTGCGCTTGGAAATTCCTGGTCCGATTCGGCCGTGTGACCACTCAAAATGTTCCTCTAGACAAGCTCTATCCAACGGTGGGATCAGTCGTGGGACTATTTTGATGAATTCCGGAGATAGAAATACACATACGTCAAATATACGGGGTAATTATTAAAAGTTTGCACGCTCCGCGCTCGGAAATTCCTGGTCCGATTCGGACGAGTGACCACTAAAATGTTCCTCTAGACAAGCTCTATCCAACGGTGGGATCAGTAGTGGGACTATTTTGATGAATTCCTGAGAGAAAAATCCACATTCCTCAAATAAACAGGGTAATTATTAAAAGTTTGCACGCTCCGCGCTCGGAAATTCCTGGTCCGATTCGGCCGAGTGACCACTCAAAATGTTCCTCTAGACAAGCTCTATCCAACGGTAGGATCAGTCGTGGGACTATTTTGATGAATTCCGGAGATAGAAATACACATACGTCAAATATACCGGGTAATTATTAAAAGTTTGCACGCTCTGCGCTTGGAAATTCCTGGTCCGATTCGGCCGTGTGACCACTCAAAATGTTCCTTTAGACAAGCTCTATCCAACGGTGCGATCAGTCGTGGGACTATTTTGATGAATTCCAGAGAGAAAAATCCACATACCTCAAATAAACAGGGTAATTATTAAAAGTTTGCACGCTCCGCGCTCGGAAATTCCTGGTCCGATTCGGCCGTGTGACCACTCAAAATGTTCCTTTAGACAAGCTCTATCCAACGGTGAGATCAGTCGTGGGATTATTTTGATGAATTCCTGAGAAAAAAATTCACACACGTCAAATAAACCGGGTAAGTATTAAAAGTTTGCACGCTCCGCGCTCGGAAATTTAAGGTCCGATTCGGCCGAGTGACCACTCAAAATGTTCCTCTAGACAAGCTCTATCCAACGGTGGCATCAGTCGTGGGACTATTTTTATGAATTCCTGAGAAAAAAATTCACACACGTCAAATAAACCGGGTAAATATTAAAAGTTTGCACGCTCTGCGCTTGGAAATTCCTGGTCCGATTCGGCCGTGTGACCACTCAAAATGTTCCTCTAGACAAGCTCTATCCAACGGTGGGATCAGTAGTGGGACTATTTTGATGAATTCCTGAGAGAAAAATCCACATACCTCAAATAAACAGGGTAATTATTAAAAGTTTGCACGCTCCGCGCTCGGAAATTCCTGGTCCGATTCGGCCGTGTGACCACTCAAAATGTTCCTTTAGACAAGCTCTATCCAACGGTAGGATCAGTCGTGGGACTATTTTGATGAATTCCGGAGATAGAAATACACATACGTCAAATATACCGGGTAATTATTAAAAGTTTGCACGCTCTGCGCTTGGAAATTCCTGGTCCGATTCGGCCGTGTGACCACTCAAAATGTTCCTCTAGACAAGCTCTATCCAACGGTGGGATCAGTCGTGGGATTATTTTGATGAATTCCTGAGAAAAAAATTCACACACGTCAAATAAACCGGGTAAGTATTAAAAGTTTGCACGCTCCGCGCTCGGAAATTTAAGGTCCGATTCGGCCGAGTGACCACTCAAAATGTTCCTCTAGACAAGATCTATCCAACGGTGGCATCAGTCGTGGGACTATTTTGATGAATTCCGGAGATAGAAATACACACACGTCAAATAAACAGGGTAATTATTAAAAGTTTGCACGCTCCGCGCTCGGAAATTCCTGGTCCGATTCGGCCGTGTGACCACTCAAAATGTTCCTTTAGACAAGCTCTATCCAACGGTGGGATCAGTCGTGGGATTATTTTGATGAATTCCTGAGAAAAAAATTCACACACGTCAAATAAACCGGGTAAGTATTAAAAGTTTGCACGCTCCGCGCTCGGAAATTTAAGGTCCGATTCGGCCGAGTGACCACTCAAAATGTTCCTCTAGACAAGCTCTATCCAACGGTGGCATCAGTCGTGGGACTATTTTTATGAATTCCTGAGAAAAAAATTCACACACGTCAAATAAACCGGGTAAATATTAAAAGTTTGCACGCTCTGCGCTTGGAAATTCCTGGTCCGATTCGGCCGTGTGACCACTCAAAATGTTCCTCTAGACTAGCTCTATCCAACGGTGGGATCACTCGTGGGACTATTTTGATGAATTCCTGAGAAAAAAATTCACACTCGTCAAATAAACCGGGTAAATATTAAAAGTTTGCACGCTCCGCGCTCGGAAATTTCTGGTCTGATTCCGCCGAGTTACCACTCAAAATGTTCCTCTAGACAAGCTCTATCCAACGGTGGTATCAGTCGTCGGACTATTTTGATGAATTCCAGAGATAGGAGTAGACATACCTAAAATAAACAGTGTAAATATTAAAAGTTTGCATGCTCCGCGCTCGGAAATTTCTGGTCCGATTCGGCCCAGTGACCACTCAAAATGTTCCTCTAGACTAGCTCTATCCAACGGTGGGATCAGTCGTGGGATTATTTTGATGAATTCCTGAGAAAAAAATTCACACACGTCAAATAAACCGGGTAAGTATTAAAAGTTTGCACGCTCCGCGCTCGGAAATTTAAGGTCCGATTCGGCCGAGTGACCACTCAAAATGTTCCTCTAGACAAGCTCTATCCAACGGTAGGATCAGTCGTGGGACTATTTTGATGAATTCCGGAGATAGAAATACACATACGTCAAATATACCGGGTAATTATTAAAAGTTTGCACGCTCTGCGCTTGGAAATTCCTGGTCCGATTCGGCCGTGTGACCACTCAAAATGTTCCTCTAGACAAGCTCTATCCAACGGTGGGATCAGTCGTGGGACTATTTTGATGAATTCCGGAGATAGAAATACACATACGTCAAATATACGGGGTAATTATTAAAAGTTTGCACGCTCCGCGCTCGGAAATTCCTGGTCCGATTCGGACGAGTGACCACTAAAATGTTCCTCTAGACAAGCTCTATCCAACGGTGGGATCAGTAGTGGGACTATTTTGATGAATTCCTGAGAGAAAAATCCACATACCTCAAATAAACAGGGTAATTATTAAAAGTTTGCACGCTCCGCGCTCGGAAATTCCTGGTCCGATTCGGCCGAGTGACCACTCAAAATGTTCCTCTAGACAAGCTCTATCCAACGGTAGGATCAGTCGTGGGACTATTTTGATGAATTCCGGAGATAGAAATACACATACGTCAAATATACCGGGTAATTATTAAAAGTTTGCACGCTCTGCGCTTGGAAATTCCTGGTCCGATTCGGCCGTGTGACCACTCAAAATGTTCCTTTAGACAAGCTCTATCCAACGGTGCGATCAGTCGTGGGACTATTTTGATGAATTCCAGAGAGAAAAATCCACATACCTCAAATAAACAGGGTAATTATTAAAAGTTTGCACGCTCCGCGCTCGGAAATTCCTGGTCCGATTCGGCCGTGTGACCACTCAAAATGTTCCTTTAGACAAGCTCTATCCAACGGTGAGATCAGTCGTGGGATTATTTTGATGAATTCCTGAGAAAAAAATTCACACACGTCAAATAAACCGGGTAAGTATTAAAAGTTTGCACGCTCCGCGCTCGGAAATTTAAGGTCCGATTCGGCCGAGTGACCACTCAAAATGTTCCTCTAGACAAGCTCTATCCAACGGTGGCATCAGTCGTGGGACTATTTTTATGAATTCCTGAGAAAAAAATTCACACACGTCAAATAAACCGGGTAAATATTAAAAGTTTGCACGCTCTGCGCTTGGAAATTCCTGGTCCGATTCGGCCGTGTGACTACTCAAAATGTTCCTCTAGACAAGCTCTATCCAACGGTGGGATCAGTAGTGGGACTATTTTGATGAATTCCTGAGAGAAAAATCCACATACCTCAAATAAACAGGGTAATTATTAAAAGTTTGCACGCTCCGCGCTCGGAAATTCCTGGTCCGATTCGGCCGTGTGACCACTCAAAATGTTCCTTTAGACAAGCTCTATCCAACGGTAGGATCAGTCGTGGGACTATTTTGATGAATTCCGGAGATAGAAATACACATACGTCAAATATACCGGGTAATTATTAAAAGTTTGCACGCTCTGCGCTTGGAAATTCCTGGTCCGATTCGGCCGTGTGACCACTCAAAATGTTCCTCTAGACAAGCTCTATCCAACGGTGGGATCAGTCGTGGGATTATTTTGATGAATTCCTGAGAAAAAAATTCACACACGTCAAATAAACCGGGTAAGTATTAAAAGTTTGCACGCTCCGCGCTCGGAAATTTAAGGTCCGATTCGGCCGAGTGACCACTCAAAATGTTCCTCTAGACAAGATCTATCCAACGGTGGCATCAGTCGTGGGACTATTTTGATGAATTCCGGAGATAGAAATACACACACGTCAAATAAACAGGGTAATTATTAAAAGTTTGCACGCTCCGCGCTCGGAAATTCCTGGTCCGATTCGGCCGTGTGACCACTCAAAATGTTCCTTTAGACAAGCTCTATCCAACGGTGGGATCAGTCGTGGGATTATTTTGATGAATTCCTGAGAAAAAAATTCACACACGTCAAATAAACCGGGTAAGTATTAAAAGTTTGCACGCTCCGCGCTCGGAAATTTAAGGTCCGATTCGGCCGAGTGACCACTCAAAATGTTCCTCTAGACAAGCTCTATCCAACGGTGGCATCAGTCGTGGGACTATTTTTATGAATTCCTGAGAAAAAAATTCACACACGTCAAATAAACCGGGTAAATATTAAAAGTTTGCACGCTCTGCGCTTGGAAATTCCTGGTCCGATTCGGCCGTGTGACCACTCAAAATGTTCCTCTAGACAAGCTCTATCCAACGGTGGGATCAGTCGTGGGACTATTTTGATGAATTCCGGAGATAGAAATACACATACGTCAAATATACCGGGTAATTATTAAAAGTTTGCACGCTCCGCGCTCGGAAATTCCTGGTCCGATTCGGACGAGTGACCACTAAAATGTTCCTCTAGACAAGCTCTATCCAACGGTGGGATCAGTAGTGGGACTATTTTGATGAATTCCTGAGAGAAAAATCCACATACCTCAAATAAACAGGGTAATTATTAAAAGTTTGCACGCTCCGCGCTCGGAAATTCCTGGTCCGATTCGGCCGAGTGACCACTCAAAATGTTCCTCTAGACAAGCTCTATCCAACGGTAGGATCAGTCGTGGGACTATTTTGATGAATTCCGGAGATAGAAATACACATACGTCATATATACCGGGTAATTATTAAAAGTTTGCACGCTCTGCGCTTGGAAATTCCTGGTCCGATTCGGCCGTGTGACCACTCAAAATGTTCCTTTAGACAAGCTCTATCCAACGGTGGGATCAGTCGTGGGATTATTTTGATGAATTCCTGAGAAAAAAATTCACACACGTCAAATAAACCGGGTAAGTATTAAAAGTTTGCACGCTCCGCGCTCGGAAATTTAAGGTCCGATTCGGCCGAGTGACCACTCAAAATGTTCCTCTAGACAAGCTCTATCCAACGGTGGCATCAGTCGTGGGACTATTTTGATGAATTCCGGAGATAGAAATACACACACGTCAAATAAACAGGGTAATTATTAAAAGTTTGCACGCTCCGCGCTCGGAAATTCCTGGTCCGATTCGGCCGTGTGACCACTCAAAATGTTCCTTTAGACAAGCTCTATCCAACGGTGGGATCAGTCGTGGGATTATTTTGATGAATTCCTGAGAAAAAAATTCACACACGTCAAATAAACCGGGTAAGTATTAAAAGTTTGCACGCTCCGCGCTCGGAAATTTAAGGTCCGATTCGGCCGAGTGACCACTCAAAATGTTCCTCTAGACAAGCTCTATCCAACGGTGGCATCAGTCGTGGGACTATTTTTATGAATTCCTGAGAAAAAAATTCACACACGTCAAATAAACCGGGTAAATATTAAAAGTTTGCACGCTCTGCGCTTGGAAATTCCTGGTCCGATTCGGCCGTGTGACCACTCAAAATGTTCCTCTAGACAAGCTCTATCCAACGGTGGGATCAGTAGTGGGACTATTTTGATGAATTCCTGAGAGAAAAATCCACATACCTCAAATAAACAGGGTAATTATTAAAAGTTTGCACGCTCCGCGCTCGGAAATTCCTGGTCCGATTCGGCCGAGTGACCACTCAAAATGTTCCTCTAGACAAGCTCTATCCAACGGTAGGATCAGTCGTGGGACTATTTTGATGAATTCCGGAGATAGAAATACACATACGTCAAATATACCGGGTAATTATTAAAAGTTTGCACGCTCTGCGCTTGGAAATTCCTGGTCCGATTCGGCCGTGTGACCACTCAAAATGTTCCTTTAGACAAGCTCTATCCAACGGTGGGATCAGTCGTGGGATTATTTTGATGAATTCCTGAGAAAAAAATTCACACACGTCAAATAAACCGGGTAAGTATTAAAAGTTTGCACGCTCCGCGCTCGGAAATTTAAGGTCCGATTCGGCCGAGTGACCACTCAAAATGTTCCTCTAGACAAGCTCTATCCAACGGTGGCATCAGTCGTGGGACTATTTTTATGAATTCCTGAGAAAAAAATTCACACACGTCAAATAAACCGGGTAAATATTAAAAGTTTGCACGCTCTGCGCTTGGAAATTCCTGGTCCGATTCGGCCGTGTGACCACTCAAAATGTTCCTTTAGACAAGCTCTATCCAACGGTGCGATCAGTCGTGGGACTATTTTGATGAATTCCTGAGAGAAAACTTCACATACCTCAAATAAACAGGGTAAATATTAAAAGTTTGCACGCTCCGCGCTCGGAAATTCCTGGTCCGATTCGGCCGAGTGACCACTCAAAATGTTCCTCTAGACAAGCTCTATCCAACGGTGGGATCAGTCGTGAGACTATTTTGATGAATTACTGAGAAAAAAATTCACACACGTCAAATAAATCGGGTAAATATTAAAAGTTTGCACGCTCCGCGCTCGGAAATTTCTGGTCCGATTCGGTCGTGTGTCCACTCAGTATGTTCCTCTAGACAAGCTCTATCCAACGGTGGGATCAGTCGTGGGACTATTTTGATGAATTCCTGAGAAAAAAATTCACACACGTCAAATAAACCGGGTAAATATTAAAAGTTTGCACGCTCCGCGCTCGGAAATTTCTGGTCTGATTCCGCCGAGTTACCACTCAAAATGTTCCTCTAGACAAGCTCTATCCAACGGTGGTATCAGTCGTCGGACTATTTTGATGAATTCCAGAGATAGGAGTAGACATACGTCAAATAAACCGGGTAAATATTAAAAGTTTGCATGCTCCGCGCTCGGAAATTTCTGGTCCGATTCGGCCCAGTGACCACTCAAAATGTTCCTCTAGACTAGCTCTATCCAACGGTGGGATCAGTCGTGGGATTATTTTGATGAATTCCTGAGAAAAAAATTCACACACGTCAAATAAACCGGGTAAGTATTAAAAGTTTGCACGCTCCCCGCTCGGAAATTTAAGGTCCGATTCGGCCGAGTGACCACTCAAAATGTTCCTCTAGACAAGCTCTATCCAACGGTGGCATCAGTCGTGGGACTATTTTTATGAATTCCTGAGAAAAAAATTCACACACGTCAAATAAACCGGGTAAATATTAAAAGTTTGCACGCTCTGCGCTTGGAAATTCCTGGTCCGATTCGGCCGTGTGACCACTCAAAATGTTCCTCTAGACAAGCTCTATCCAACGGTGGGATCAGTAGTGGGACTATTTTGATGAATTCCTGAGAGAAAAATCCACATACCTCAAATAAACAGGGTAATTATTAAAAGTTTGCACGCTCCGCGCTCGGAAATTCCTGGTCCGATTCGGCCGTGTGACCACTCAAAATGTTCCTTTAGACAAGCTCTATCCAACGGTAGGATCAGTCGTGGGACTATTTTGATGAATTCCGGAGATAGAAATACACATACGTCAAATATACCGGGTAATTATTAAAAGTTTGCACGCTCTGCGCTTGGAAATTCCTGGTCCGATTCGGCCGTGTGACCACTCAAAATGTTCCTCTAGACAAGCTCTATCCAACGGTGGGATCAGTCGTGGGATTATTTTGATGAATTCCTGAGAAAAAAATTCACACACGTCAAATAAACCGGGTAAGTATTAAAAGTTTGCACGCTCCGCGCTCGGAAATTTAAGGTCCGATTCGGCCGAGTGACCACTCAAAATGTTCCTCTAGACAAGATCTATCCAACGGTGGCATCAGTCGTGGGACTATTTTGATGAATTCCGGAGATAGAAATACACACACGTCAAATAAACAGGGTAATTATTAAAAGTTTGCACGCTCCGCGCTCGGAAATTCCTGGTCCGATTCGGCCGTGTGACCACTCAAAATGTTCCTTTAGACAAGCTCTATCCAACGGTGGGATCAGTCGTGGGATTATTTTGATGAATTCCTGAGAAAAAAATTCACACACGTCAAATAAACCGGGTAAGTATTAAAAGTTTGCACGCTCCGCGCTCGGAAATTTAAGGTCCGATTCGGCCGAGTGACCACTCAAAATGTTCCTCTAGACAAGCTCTATCCAACGGTGGCATCAGTCGTGGGACTATTTTTATGAATTCCTGAGAAAAAAATTCACACACGTCAAATAAACCGGGTAAATATTAAAAGTTTGCACGCTCTGCGCTTGGAAATTCCTGGTCCGATTCGGCCGTGTGACCACTCAAAATGTTCCTCTAGACAAGCTCTATCCAACGGTGGGATCAGTCGTGGGACTATTTTGATGAATTCCGGAGATAGAAATACACATACGTCAAATATACCGGGTAATTATTAAAAGTTTGCACGCTCCGCGCTCGGAAATTCCTGGTCCGATTCGGACGAGTGACCACTAAAATGTTCCTCTAGACAAGCTCTATCCAACGGTGGGATCAGTAGTGGGACTATTTTGATGAATTCCTGAGAGAAAAATCCACATACCTCAAATAAACAGGGTAATTATTAAAAGTTTGCACGCTCCGCGCTCGGAAATTCCTGGTCCGATTCGGCCGAGTGACCACTCAAAATGTTCCTCTAGACAAGCTCTATCCAACGGTAGGATCAGTCGTGGGACTATTTTGATGAATTCCGGAGATAGAAATACACATACGTCAAATATACCGGGTAATTATTAAAAGTTTGCACGCTCTGCGCTTGGAAATTCCTGGTCCGATTCGGCCGTGTGACCACTCAAAATGTTCCTTTAGACAAGCTCTATCCAACGGTGGGATCAGTCGTGGGATTATTTTGATGAATTCCTGAGAAAAAAATTCACACACGTCAAATAAACCGGGTAAGTATTAAAAGTTTGCACGCTCCGCGCTCGGAAATTTAAGGTCCGATTCGGCCGAGTGACCACTCAAAATGTTCCTCTAGACAAGCTCTATCCAACGGTGGCATCAGTCGTGGGACTATTTTGATGAATTCCGGAGATAGAAATACACACACGTCAAATAAACAGGGTAATTATTAAAAGTTTGCACGCTCCGCGCTCGGAAATTCCTGGTCCGATTCGGCCGTGTGACCACTCAAAATGTTCCTTTAGACAAGCTCTATCCAACGGTGGGATCAGTCGTGGGATTATTTTGATGAATTCCTGAGAAAAAAATTCACACACGTCAAATAAACCGGGTAAGTATTAAAAGTTTGCACGCTCCGCGCTCGGAAATTTAAGGTCCGATTCGGCCGAGTGACCACTCAAAATGTTCCTCTAGACAAGCTCTATCCAACGGTGGCATCAGTCGTGGGACTATTTTTATGAATTCCTGAGAAAAAAATTCACACACGTCAAATAAACCGGGTAAATATTAAAAGTTTGCACGCTCTGCGCTTGGAAATTCCTGGTCCGATTCGGCCGTGTGACCACTCAAAATGTTCCTCTAGACAAGCTCTATCCAACGGTGGGATCAGTAGTGGGACTATTTTGATGAATTCCTGAGAGAAAAATCCACATACCTCAAATAAACAGGGTAATTATTAAAAGTTTGCACGCTCCGCGCTCGGAAATTCCTGGTCCGATTCGGCCGAGTGACCACTCAAAATGTTCCTCTAGACAAGCTCTATCCAACGGTAGGATCAGTCGTGGGACTATTTTGATGAATTCCGGAGATAGAAATACACATACGTCAAATATACCGGGTAATTATTAAAAGTTTGCACGCTCTGCGCTTGGAAATTCCTGGTCCGATTCGGCCGTGTGACCACTCAAAATGTTCCTTTAGACAAGCTCTATCCAACGGTGGGATCAGTCGTGGGATTATTTTGATGAATTCCTGAGAAAAAAATTCACACACGTCAAATAAACCGGGTAAGTATTAAAAGTTTGCACGCTCCGCGCTCGGAAATTTAAGGTCCGATTCGGCCGAGTGACCACTCAAAATGTTCCTCTAGACAAGCTCTATCCAACGGTGGCATCAGTCGTGGGACTATTTTTATGAATTCCTGAGAAAAAAATTCACACACGTCAAATAAACCGGGTAAATATTAAAAGTTTGCACGCTCTGCGCTTGGAAATTCCTGGTCCGATTCGGCCGTGTGACCACTCAAAATGTTCCTTTAGACAAGCTCTATCCAACGGTGCGATCAGTCGTGGGACTATTTTGATGAATTCCTGAGAGAAAACTTCACATACCTCAAATAAACAGGGTAAATATTAAAAGTTTGCACGCTCCGCGCTCGGAAATTCCTGGTCCGATTCGGCCGAGTGACCACTCAAAATGTTCCTCTAGACAAGCTCTATCCAACGGTGGGATCAGTCGTGAGACTATTTTGATGAATTACTGAGAAAAAAATTCACACACGTCAAATAAATCGGGTAAATATTAAAAGTTTGCACGCTCCGCGCTCGGAAATTTCTGGTCCGATTCGGTCGTGTGTCCACTCAGTATGTTCCTCTAGACAAGCTCTATCCAACGGTGGGATCAGTCGTGGGACTATTTTGATGAATTCCTGAGAAAAAAATTCACACACGTCAAATAAACCGGGTAAATATTAAAAGTTTGCACGCTCCGCGCTCGGAAATTTCTGGTCTGATTCCGCCGAGTTACCACTCAAAATGTTCCTCTAGACAAGCTCTATCCAACGGTGGTATCAGTCGTCGGACTATTTTGATGAATTCCAGAGATAGGAGTAGACATACGTCAAATAAACCGGGTAAATATTAAAAGTTTGCATGCTCCGCGCTCGGAAATTTCTGGTCCGATTCGGCCCAGTGACCACTCAAAATGTTCCTCTAGACTAGCTCTATCCAACGGTGGGATCAGTCGTGGGATTATTTTGATGAATTCCTGAGAAAAAAATTCACACACGTCAAATAAACCGGGTAAGTATTAAAAGTTTGCACGCTCCCCGCTCGGAAATTTAAGGTCCGATTCGGCCGAGTGACCACTCAAAATGTTCCTCTAGACAAGCTCTATCCAACGGTGGCATCAGTCGTGGGACTATTTTTATGAATTCCTGAGAAAAAAATTCACACACGTCAAATAAACCGGGTAAATATTAAAAGTTTGCACGCTCTGCGCTTGGAAATTCCTGGTCCGATTCGGCCGTGTGACCACTCAAAATGTTCCTCTAGACAAGCTCTATCCAACGGTGGGATCAGTAGTGGGACTATTTTGATGAATTCCTGAGAGAAAAATCCACATACCTCAAATAAACAGGGTAATTATTAAAAGTTTGCACGCTCCGCGCTCGGAAATTCCTGGTCCGATTCGGCCGTGTGACCACTCAAAATGTTCCTTTAGACAAGCTCTATCCAACGGTAGGATCAGTCGTGGGACTATTTTGATGAATTCCGGAGATAGAAATACACATACGTCAAATAAACAGGGTAAATATTAAAAGTTTGCACGCTCCGCGCTCGGAAATTCCTGGTCCGATTCGGCCGAGTGACCACTCAAAATGTTCCTCTAGACAAGCTCTATCCAACGGTGGGATCAGTCGTGAGACTATTTTGATGAATTCCTGAGAGAAAAATCCACATACCTCAAATAAACAGGGTAATTATTAAAAGTTTGCACGCTCCGCGCTCGGAAATTCCTGGTCCGATTCGGCCGAGTGACCACTCAAAATGTTCCTCTAGACAAGCTCTATCCAACGGTGGCATCAGTCGTGGGACTATTTTGATGAATTCCGGAGATAGAAATACACACACGTCAAATAAACAGGGTAATTATTAAAAGTTTGCACGCTCCGCGCTCGGAAATTCCTGGTCCGATTCGGCCGTGTGACCACTCAAAATGTTCCTTTAGACAAGCTCTATCCAACGGTGGGATCAGTCGTGGGATTATTTTGATGAATTCCTGAGAAAAAAATTCACACACGTCAAATAAACCGGGTAAGTATTAAAAGTTTGCACGCTCCGCGCTCGGAAATTTAAGGTCCGATTCGGCCGAGTGACCACTCAAAATGTTCCTCTAGACAAGCTCTATCCAACGGTGGCATCAGTCGTGGGACTATTTTTATGAATTCCTGAGAAAAAAATTCACACACGTCAAATAAACCGGGTAAATATTAAAAGTTTGCACGCTCTGCGCTTGGAAATTCCTGGTCCGATTCGGCCGTGTGACCACTCAAAATGTTCCTCTAGACAAGCTCTATCCAACGGTGGGATCAGTAGTGGGACTATTTTGATGAATTCCTGAGAGAAAAATCCACATACCTCAAATAAACAGGGTAATTATTAAAAGTTTGCACGCTCCGCGCTCGGAAATTCCTGGTCCGATTCGGCCGAGTGACCACTCAAAATGTTCCTCTAGACAAGCTCTATCCAACGGTAGGATCAGTCGTGGGACTATTTTGATGAATTCCGGAGATAGAAATACACATACGTCAAATATACCGGGTAATTATTAAAAGTTTGCACGCTCTGCGCTTGGAAATTCCTGGTCCGATTCGGCCGTGTGACCACTCAAAATGTTCCTTTAGACAAGCTCTATCCAACGGTGGGATCAGTCGTGGGATTATTTTGATGAATTCCTGAGAAAAAAATTCACACACGTCAAATAAACCGGGTAAGTATTAAAAGTTTGCACGCTCCGCGCTCGGAAATTTAAGGTCCGATTCGGCCGAGTGACCACTCAAAATGTTCCTCTAGACAAGCTCTATCCAACGGTGGCATCAGTCGTGGGACTATTTTTATGAATTCCTGAGAAAAAAATTCACACACGTCAAATAAACAGGGTAATTATTAAAAGTTTGCACGCTCCGCGCTCGGAAATTCCTGGTCCGATTCGGCCGAGTGACCACTCAAAATGTTCCTCTAGACAAGCTCTATCCAACGGTAGGATCAGTCGTGGGACTATTTTGATGAATTCCGGAGATAGAAATACACACACGTCAAATAAACCGGGTAAATATTAAAAGTTTGCACGCTCCGCGCTCGGAAATTTCTGGTCTGATTCCGCCGAGTTACCACTCAAAATGTTCCTCTAGACAAGCTCTATCCAACGGTGGGATCAGTAGTGGGACTATTTTGATGAATTCCTGAGAGAAAAATCCACATACCTCAAATAAACAGGGTAATTATTAAAAGTTTGCACGCTCCGCGCTCGGAAATTCCTGGTCCGATTCGGCCGAGTGACCACTCAAAATGTTCCTCTAGACAAGCTCTATCCAACGGTAGGATCAGTCGTGGGACTATTTTGATGAATTCCGGAGATAGAAATACACATACGTCAAATATACCGGGTAATTATTAAAAGTTTGCACGCTCTGCGCTTGGAAATTCCTGGTCCGATTCGGCCGTGTGACCACTCAAAATGTTCCTTTAGACAAGCTCTATCCAACGGTGGGATCAGTCGTGGGATTATTTTGATGAATTCCTGAGAAAAAAATTCACACACGTCAAATAAACCGGGTAAGTATTAAAAGTTTGCACGCTCCGCGCTCGGAAATTTAAGGTCCGATTCGGCCGAGTGACCACTCAAAATGTTCCTCTAGACAAGCTCTATCCAACGGTGGCATCAGTCGTGGGACTATTTTGATGAATTCCGGAGATAGAAATACACACACGTCAAATAAACAGGGTAATTATTAAAAGTTTGCACGCTCCGCGCTCGGAAATTCCTGGTCCGATTCGGCCGTGTGACCACTCAAAATGTTCCTTTAGACAAGCTCTATCCAACGGTGGGATCAGTCGTGGGATTATTTTGATGAATTCCTGAGAAAAAAATTCACACACGTCAAATAAACCGGGTAAGTATTAAAAGTTTGCACGCTCCGCGCTCGGAAATTTAAGGTCCGATTCGGCCGAGTGACCACTCAAAATGTTCCTCTAGACAAGCTCTATCCAACGGTGGCATCAGTCGTGGGACTATTTTTATGAATTCCTGAGAAAAAAATTCACACACGTCAAATAAACCGGGTAAATATTAAAAGTTTGCACGCTCTGCGCTTGGAAATTCCTGGTCCGATTCGGCCGTGTGACCACTCAAAATGTTCCTCTAGACAAGCTCTATCCAACGGTGGGATCAGTAGTGGGACTATTTTGATGAATTCCTGAGAGAAAAATCCACATACCTCAAATAAACAGGGTAATTATTAAAAGTTTGCACGCTCCGCGCTCGGAAATTCCTGGTCCGATTCGGCCGAGTGACCACTCAAAATGTTCCTCTAGACAAGCTCTATCCAACGGTAGGATCAGTCGTGGGACTATTTTGATGAATTCCGGAGATAGAAATACACATACGTCAAATATACCGGGTAATTATTAAAAGTTTGCACGCTCTGCGCTTGGAAATTCCTGGTCCGATTCGGCCGTGTGACCACTCAAAATGTTCCTTTAGACAAGCTCTATCCAACGGTGGGATCAGTCGTGGGATTATTTTGATGAATTCCTGAGAAAAAAATTCACACACGTCAAATAAACCGGGTAAGTATTAAAAGTTTGCACGCTCCGCGCTCGGAAATTTAAGGTCCGATTCGGCCGAGTGACCACTCAAAATGTTCCTCTAGACAAGCTCTATCCAACGGTGGCATCAGTCGTGGGACTATTTTTATGAATTCCTGAGAAAAAAATTCACACACGTCAAATAAACCGGGTAAATATTAAAAGTTTGCACGCTCTGCGCTTGGAAATTCCTGGTCCGATTCGGCCGTGTGACCACTCAAAATGTTCCTTTAGACAAGCTCTATCCAACGGTGCGATCAGTCGTGGGACTATTTTGATGAATTCCTGAGAGAAAACTTCACATACCTCAAATAAACAGGGTAAATATTAAAAGTTTGCACGCTCCGCGCTCGGAAATTCCTGGTCCGATTCGGCCGAGTGACCACTCAAAATGTTCCTCTAGACAAGCTCTATCCAACGGTGGGATCAGTCGTGAGACTATTTTGATGAATTACTGAGAAAAAAATTCACACACGTCAAATAAATCGGGTAAATATTAAAAGTTTGCACGCTCCGCGCTCGGAAATTTCTGGTCCGATTCGGTCGTGTGTCCACTCAGTATGTTCCTCTAGACAAGCTCTATCCAACGGTGGGATCAGTCGTGGGACTATTTTGATGAATTCCTGAGAAAAAAATTCACACACGTCAAATAAACCGGGTAAATATTAAAAGTTTGCACGCTCCGCGCTCGGAAATTTCTGGTCTGATTCCGCCGAGTTACCACTCAAAATGTTCCTCTAGACAAGCTCTATCCAACGGTGGTATCAGTCGTCGGACTATTTTGATGAATTCCAGAGATAGGAGTAGACATACGTCAAATAAACCGGGTAAATATTAAAAGTTTGCATGCTCCGCGCTCGGAAATTTCTGGTCCGATTCGGCCCAGTGACCACTCAAAATGTTCCTCTAGACTAGCTCTATCCAACGGTGGGATCAGTCGTGGGATTATTTTGATGAATTCCTGAGAAAAAAATTCACACACGTCAAATAAACCGGGTAAGTATTAAAAGTTTGCACGCTCCCCGCTCGGAAATTTAAGGTCCGATTCGGCCGAGTGACCACTCAAAATGTTCCTCTAGACAAGCTCTATCCAACGGTGGCATCAGTCGTGGGACTATTTTTATGAATTCCTGAGAAAAAAATTCACACACGTCAAATAAACCGGGTAAATATTAAAAGTTTGCACGCTCTGCGCTTGGAAATTCCTGGTCCGATTCGGCCGTGTGACCACTCAAAATGTTCCTCTAGACAAGCTCTATCCAACGGTGGGATCAGTAGTGGGACTATTTTGATGAATTCCTGAGAGAAAAATCCACATACCTCAAATAAACAGGGTAATTATTAAAAGTTTGCACGCTCCGCGCTCGGAAATTCCTGGTCCGATTCGGCCGTGTGACCACTCAAAATGTTCCTTTAGACAAGCTCTATCCAACGGTAGGATCAGTCGTGGGACTATTTTGATGAATTCCGGAGATAGAAATACACATACGTCAAATAAACAGGGTAAATATTAAAAGTTTGCACGCTCCGCGCTCGGAAATTCCTGGTCCGATTCGGCCGAGTGACCACTCAAAATGTTCCTCTAGACAAGCTCTATCCAACGGTGGGATCAGTCGTGAGACTATTTTGATGAATTACTGAGAAAAAAATTCACACACGTCAAATAAATCGGGTAAATATTAAAAGTTTGCACGCTCCGCGCTCGGAAATTCCTGGTCCGATTCGGCCGAGTGACCACTCAAAATGTTCCTCTAGACAAGCTCTATCCAACGGTGGGATCAGTCGTGAGACTATTTTGATGAATTACTGAGAAAAAAATTCACACACGTCAAATAAATCGGGTAAATATTAAAAGTTTGCACGCTCGGCGCTCGGAAATTTCTGGTCCGATTCGGCCGTGTGACCACTCAAAATGTTCCTTTAGACAAGCTCTATCCAACGGTAGGATCAGTCGTGGGACTATTTTGATGAATTCCGGAGATAGAAATACACATACGTCAAATAAACAGGGTAATTATTAAAAGTTTGCACGCTCCGCGCTCGGAAATTCCTGGTCCGATTCGGCCGTGTGACCACTCAAAATGTTCCTTTAGACAAGCTCTATCCAACGGTAGGATCAGTCATGGGACTATTTTGATGAATTCCTGAGAGAAAACTTCACATACCTCAAATAAACAGGGTAAATATTAAAAGTTTGCACGCTCCGCGCTCGGAAATTCCTGGTCCGATTCGGCCGAGTGACCACTCAAAATGTTCCTCTAGACAAGCTCTATCCAACGGTGGGATCAGTCGTGAGACTATTTTGATGAATTACTGAGAAAAAAATTCACACACGTCAAATAAATCGGGTAAATATTAAAAGTTTGCACGCTCCGCGCTCGGAAATTTCTGGTCCGATTCGGCCGTGTGTCCACTCAGTATGTTCCTCTAGACAAGCTCTATCCAACGGTGGCATCAGTCGTGGGACTATTTTTATGAATTCCTGAGAAAAAAATTCACACACGTCAAATAAACCGGGTAAATATTAAAAGTTTGCACGCTCCGCGCTCGGAAATTTCTGGTCCGATTCGGCCGTGTGTCCACTCAGTATGTTCCTCTAGACAAGCTCTATCCAACGGTGGCATCAGTCGTGGGACTATTTTTATGAATTACTGAGAAAAAAATTCACACACGTCAAATAAATCGGGTAAATATTAAAAGTTTGCACGCTCCGCGCTCGGAAATTTAAGGTCCGATTCGGCCGAGTGACCACTCAAAATGTTCCTCTAGACAAGCTCTATCCAACGGTGGCATCAGTCGTGGGACTATTTTTATGAATTCCTGAGAAAAAAATTCACACACGTCAAATAAACCGGGTAAATATTAAAAGTTTGCACGCTCTGCGCTTGGAAATTCCTGGTCCGATTCGGCCGTGTGACCACTCAAAATGTTCCTCTAGACAAGCTCTATCCAACGGTGGGATCAGTAGTGGGACTATTTTGATGAATTCCTGAGAGAAAAATCCACATACCTCAAATAAACAGGGTAATTATTAAAAGTTTGCACGCTCCGCGCTCGGAAATTCCTGGTCCGATTCGGCCGAGTGACCACTCAAAATGTTCCTCTAGACAAGCTCTATCCAACGGTAGGATCAGTCGTGGGACTATTTTGATGAATTCCGGAGATAGAAATACACATACGTCAAATATACCGGGTAATTATTAAAAGTTTGCACGCTCTGCGCTTGGAAATTCCTGGTCCGATTCGGCCGTGTGACCACTCAAAATGTTCCTTTAGACAAGCTCTATCCAACGGTGGGATCAGTCGTGGGATTATTTTGATGAATTCCTGAGAAAAAAATTCACACACGTCAAATAAACCGGGTAAGTATTAAAAGTTTGCACGCTCCGCGCTCGGAAATTTAAGGTCCGATTCGGCCGAGTGACCACTCAAAATGTTCCTCTAGACAAGCTCTATCCAACGGTGGCATCAGTCGTGGGACTATTTTTATGAATTCCTGAGAAAAAAATTCACACACGTCAAATAAACCGGGTAAATATTAAAAGTTTGCACGCTCTGCGCTTGGAAATTCCTGGTCCGATTCGGCCGTGTGACCACTCAAAATGTTCCTTTAGACAAGCTCTATCCAACGGTGCGATCAGTCGTGGGACTATTTTGATGAATTCCTGAGAGAAAACTTCACATACCTCAAATAAACAGGGTAAATATTAAAAGTTTGCACGCTCCGCGCTCGGAAATTCCTGGTCCGATTCGGCCGAGTGACCACTCAAAATGTTCCTCTAGACAAGCTCTATCCAACGGTGGGATCAGTCGTGAGACTATTTTGATGAATTACTGAGAAAAAAATTCACACACGTCAAATAAATCGGGTAAATATTAAAAGTTTGCACGCTCCGCGCTCGGAAATTTCTGGTCCGATTCGGTCGTGTGTCCACTCAGTATGTTCCTCTAGACAAGCTCTATCCAACGGTGGGATCAGTCGTGGGACTATTTTGATGAATTCCTGAGAAAAAAATTCACACACGTCAAATAAACCGGGTAAATATTAAAAGTTTGCACGCTCCGCGCTCGGAAATTTCTGGTCTGATTCCGCCGAGTTACCACTCAAAATGTTCCTCTAGACAAGCTCTATCCAACGGTGGTATCAGTCGTCGGACTATTTTGATGAATTCCAGAGATAGGAGTAGACATACGTCAAATAAACCGGGTAAATATTAAAAGTTTGCATGCTCCGCGCTCGGAAATTTCTGGTCCGATTCGGCCCAGTGACCACTCAAAATGTTCCTCTAGACTAGCTCTATCCAACGGTGGGATCAGTCGTGGGATTATTTTGATGAATTCCTGAGAAAAAAATTCACACACGTCAAATAAACCGGGTAAGTATTAAAAGTTTGCACGCTCCCCGCTCGGAAATTTAAGGTCCGATTCGGCCGAGTGACCACTCAAAATGTTCCTCTAGACAAGCTCTATCCAACGGTGGCATCAGTCGTGGGACTATTTTTATGAATTCCTGAGAAAAAAATTCACACACGTCAAATAAACCGGGTAAATATTAAAAGTTTGCACGCTCTGCGCTTGGAAATTCCTGGTCCGATTCGGCCGTGTGACCACTCAAAATGTTCCTCTAGACAAGCTCTATCCAACGGTGGGATCAGTAGTGGGACTATTTTGATGAATTCCTGAGAGAAAAATCCACATACCTCAAATAAACAGGGTAATTATTAAAAGTTTGCACGCTCCGCGCTCGGAAATTCCTGGTCCGATTCGGCCGTGTGACCACTCAAAATGTTCCTTTAGACAAGCTCTATCCAACGGTAGGATCAGTCGTGGGACTATTTTGATGAATTCCGGAGATAGAAATACACATACGTCAAATAAACAGGGTAAATATTAAAAGTTTGCACGCTCCGCGCTCGGAAATTCCTGGTCCGATTCGGCCGAGTGACCACTCAAAATGTTCCTCTAGACAAGCTCTATCCAACGGTGGGATCAGTCGTGAGACTATTTTGATGAATTACTGAGAAAAAAATTCACACACGTCAAATAAATCGGGTAAATATTAAAAGTTTGCACGCTCCGCGCTCGGAAATTCCTGGTCCGATTCGGCCGAGTGACCACTCAAAATGTTCCTCTAGACAAGCTCTATCCAACGGTGGGATCAGTCGTGAGACTATTTTGATGAATTACTGAGAAAAAAATTCACACACGTCAAATAAATCGGGTAAATATTAAAAGTTTGCACGCTCCGCGCTCGGAAATTTCTGGTCCGATTCGGCCGTGTGACCACTCAAAATGTTCCTTTAGACAAGCTCTATCCAACGGTAGGATCAGTCGTGGGACTATTTTGATGAATTCCGGAGATAGAAATACACATACGTCAAATAAACAGGGTAATTATTAAAAGTTTGCACGCTCCGCGCTCGGAAATTCCTGGTCCGATTCGGCCGTGTGACCACTCAAAATGTTCCTTTAGACAAGCTCTATCCAACGGTAGGATCAGTCATGGGACTATTTTGATGAATTCCTGAGAGAAAACTTCACATACCTCAAATAAACAGGGTAAATATTAAAAGTTTGCACGCTCCGCGCTCGGAAATTCCTGGTCCGATTCGGCCGAGTGACCACTCAAAATGTTCCTCTAGACAAGCTCTATCCAACGGTGGGATCAGTCGTGAGACTATTTTGATGAATTACTGAGAAAAAAATTCACACACGTCAAATAAATCGGGTAAATATTAAAAGTTTGCACGCTCCGCGCTCGGAAATTTCTGGTCCGATTCGGCCGTGTGTCCACTCAGTATGTTCCTCTAGACAAGCTCTATCCAACGGTGGGATCAGTCGTGGGATTATTTTGATGAATTCCTGAGAAAAAAATTCACACACGTCAAATAAACCGGGTAAATATTAAAAGTTTGCACGCTCCGCGCTCGGAAATTTCTGGTCTGATTCCGCCGAGTTACCACTCAAAATGTTCCTCTAGACAAGCTCTATCCAACGGTGGTATCAGTCGTCGGACTATTTTGATGAATTCCAGAGATAGGAGTAGACATACGTCAAATAAACCGGGTAAATATTAAAAGTTTGCATGCTCCGCGCTCGGAAATTTCTGGTCCGATTCGGCCCAGTGACCACTCAAAATGTTCCTCTAGACTAGCTCTATCCAACGGTGGGATCAGTCGTGGGATTATTTTGATGAATTCCTGAGAAAAAAATTCACACACGTCAAATAAACCGGGTAAGTATTAAAAGTTTGCACGCTCCGCGCTCGGAAATTTAAGGTCCGATTCGGCCGAGTGACCACTCAAAATGTTCCTCTAGACAAGCTCTATCCAACGGTAGGATCAGTCGTGGGACTATTTTGATGAATTCCGGAGATAGAAATACACATACGTCAAATATACCGGGTAATTATTAAAAGTTTGCACGCTCTGCGCTTGGAAATTCCTGGTCCGATTCGGCCGTGTGACCACTCAAAATGTTCCTCTAGACAAGCTCTATCCAACGGTGGGATCAGTCGTGGGACTATTTTGATGAATTCCGGAGATAGAAATACACATACGTCAAATATACCGGGTAATTATTAAAAGTTTGCACGCTCCGCGCTCGGAAATTCCTGGTCCGATTCGGACGAGTGACCACTAAAATGTTCCTCTAGACAAGCTCTATCCAACGGTGGGATCAGTAGTGGGACTATTTTGATGAATTCCTGAGAGAAAAATCCACATACCTCAAATAAACAGGGTAATTATTAAAAGTTTGCACGCTCCGCGCTCGGAAATTCCTGGTCCGATTCGGCCGAGTGACCACTCAAAATGTTCCTCTAGACAAGCTCTATCCAACGGTGGGATCAGTCGTGGGACTATTTTGATGAATTCCGGAGATAGAAATACACATACGTCAAATATACCGGGTAATTATTAAAAGTTTGCACGCTCTGCGCTTGGAAATTCCTGGTCCGATTCGGCCGTGTGACCACTCAAAATGTTCCTTTAGACAAGCTCTATCCAACGGTGGGATCAGTCGTGGGATTATTTTGATGAATTCCTGAGAAAAAAATTCACACACGTCAAATAAACCGGGTAAGTATTAAAAGTTTGCACGCTCCGCGCTCGGAAATTTAAGGTCCGATTCGGCCGAGTGACCACTCAAAATGTTCCTCTAGACAAGCTCTATCCAACGGTGGCATCAGTCGTGGGACTATTTTTATGAATTCCTGAGAAAAAAATTCACACACGTCAAATAAACCGGGTAAATATTAAAAGTTTGCACGCTCTGCGCTTGGAAATTCCTGGTCCGATTCGGCCGTGTGACCACTCAAAATGTTCCTCTAGACAAGCTCTATCCAACGGTGGGATCAGTAGTGGGACTATTTTGATGAATTCCTGAGAGAAAAATCCACATACCTCAAATAAACAGGGTAATTATTAAAAGTTTGCACGCTCCGCGCTCGGAAATTCCTGGTCCGATTCGGCCGTGTGACCACTCAAAATGTTCCTTTAGACAAGCTCTATCCAACGGTAGGATCAGTCGTGGGACTATTTTGATGAATTCCGGAGATAGAAATACACATACGTCAAATATACCGGGTAATTATTAAAAGTTTGCACGCTCTGCGCTTGGAAATTCCTGGTCCGATTCGGCCGTGTGACCACTCAAAATGTTCCTCTAGACAAGCTCTATCCAACGGTGGGATCAGTCGTGGGACTATTTTGATGAATTCCGGAGATAGAAATACACATACGTCAAATATACCGGGTAATTATTAAAAGTTTGCACGCTCCGCGCTCGGAAATTCCTGGTCCGATTCGGCCGAGTGACCACTCAAAATGTTCCTCTAGACAAGCTCTATCCAACGGTGGTATCAGTCGTCGGACTATTTTGATGAATTCCAGAGATAGGAGTAGACATATGTCAAATAAACCGGGTAAATATTAAAAGTTTGCACGCACCGCGCTCGGAAATTTCTGGTCTGATTCCGCCGAGTTACCACTCAAAATGTTCCTCTAGACAAGCTCTATCCAACGGTGGTATCAGTCGTGGGATTATTTTGATGAATTCCTGAGAAAAAAATTCACACACGTGAAATAAACCGGGTAAGTATTAAAAGTTTGCACGCTCCGCGCTCGGAAATTTCTGGTCCGATTCGGTCGTGTGTCCACTCAGTATGTTCCTCTAGACAAGCTCTATCCAACGGTGGGATCAGTCGTGGGACTATTTTGATGAATTACTGAGAAAAAAATTCACACACGTCAAATAAATCGGGTAAATATTAAAAGTTTGCACGCTCCGCGCTCGGAAATTTCTGGTCCGATTCGGTCGTGTGTCCACTCAGTATGTTCCTCTAGACAAGCTCTATCCAACGGTGGGATCAGTCGTGGGACTATTTTGATGAATTACTGAGAAAAAAATTCACACACGTCAAATAAATCGGGTAAATATTAAAAGTTTGCACGCTCCGCGCTCGGAAATTTCTGGTCCGATTCGGTCGTGTGTCCACTCAGTATGTTCCTCTAGACAAGCTCTATCCAACGGTGGGATCAGTCGTGGGACTATTTTGATGAATTCCTGAGAAAAAAATTCACACACGTCAAATAAACCGGGTAAATATTAAAAGTTTGCACGCTCCGCGCTCGGAAATTTCTGGTCTGATTCCGCCGAGTTACCACTCAAAATGTTCCTCTAGACAAGCTCTATCCAACGGTGGTATCAGTCGTCGGACTATTTTGATGAATTCCAGAGATAGGAGTAGACATACGTCAAATAAACCGGGTAAATATTAAAAGTTTGCATGCTCCGCGCTCGGAAATTTCTGGTCCGATTCGGCCCAGTGACCACTCAAAATGTTCCTCTAGACTAGCTCTATCCAACGGTGGGATCAGTCGTGGGATTATTTTGATGAATTCCTGAGAAAAAAATTCACACACGTCAAATAAACCGGGTAAGTATTAAAAGTTTGCACGCTCCCCGCTCGGAAATTTAAGGTCCGATTCGGCCGAGTGACCACTCAAAATGTTCCTCTAGACAAGCTCTATCCAACGGTGGCATCAGTCGTGGGACTATTTTTATGAATTCCTGAGAAAAAAATTCACACACGTCAAATAAACCGGGTAAATATTAAAAGTTTGCACGCTCTGCGCTTGGAAATTCCTGGTCCGATTCGGCCGTGTGACCACTCAAAATGTTCCTCTAGACAAGCTCTATCCAACGGTGGGATCAGTAGTGGGACTATTTTGATGAATTCCTGAGAGAAAAATCCACATACCTCAAATAAACAGGGTAATTATTAAAAGTTTGCACGCTCCGCGCTCGGAAATTCCTGGTCCGATTCGGCCGTGTGACCACTCAAAATGTTCCTTTAGACAAGCTCTATCCAACGGTAGGATCAGTCGTGGGACTATTTTGATGAATTCCGGAGATAGAAATACACATACGTCAAATAAACAGGGTAAATATTAAAAGTTTGCACGCTCCGCGCTCGGAAATTCCTGGTCCGATTCGGCCGAGTGACCACTCAAAATGTTCCTCTAGACAAGCTCTATCCAACGGTGGGATCAGTCGTGAGACTATTTTGATGAATTACTGAGAAAAAAATTCACACACGTCAAATAAATCGGGTAAATATTAAAAGTTTGCACGCTCCGCGCTCGGAAATTCCTGGTCCGATTCGGCCGAGTGACCACTCAAAATGTTCCTCTAGACAAGCTCTATCCAACGGTGGGATCAGTCGTGAGACTATTTTGATGAATTACTGAGAAAAAAATTCACACACGTCAAATAAATCGGGTAAATATTAAAAGTTTGCACGCTCCGCGCTCGGAAATTTCTGGTCCGATTCGGCCGTGTGACCACTCAAAATGTTCCTTTAGACAAGCTCTATCCAACGGTAGGATCAGTCGTGGGACTATTTTGATGAATTCCGGAGATAGAAATACACATACGTCAAATAAACAGGGTAATTATTAAAAGTTTGCACGCTCCGCGCTCGGAAATTCCTGGTCCGATTCGGCCGTGTGACCACTCAAAATGTTCCTTTAGACAAGCTCTATCCAACGGTAGGATCAGTCATGGGACTATTTTGATGAATTCCTGAGAGAAAACTTCACATACCTCAAATAAACAGGGTAAATATTAAAAGTTTGCACGCTCCGCGCTCGGAAATTCCTGGTCCGATTCGGCCGAGTGACCACTCAAAATGTTCCTCTAGACAAGCTCTATCCAACGGTGGGATCAGTCGTGAGACTATTTTGATGAATTACTGAGAAAAAAATTCACACACGTCAAATAAATCGGGTAAATATTAAAAGTTTGCACGCTCCGCGCTCGGAAATTTCTGGTCCGATTCGGCCGTGTGTCCACTCAGTATGTTCCTCTAGACAAGCTCTATCCAACGGTGGGATCAGTCGTGGGATTATTTTGATGAATTCCTGAGAAAAAAATTCACACACGTCAAATAAACCGGGTAAATATTAAAAGTTTGCACGCTCCGCGCTCGGAAATTTCTGGTCTGATTCCGCCGAGTTACCACTCAAAATGTTCCTCTAGACAAGCTCTATCCAACGGTGGTATCAGTCGTCGGACTATTTTGATGAATTCCAGAGATAGGAGTAGACATACGTCAAATAAACCGGGTAAATATTAAAAGTTTGCATGCTCCGCGCTCGGAAATTTCTGGTCCGATTCGGCCCAGTGACCACTCAAAATGTTCCTCTAGACTAGCTCTATCCAACGGTGGGATCAGTCGTGGGATTATTTTGATGAATTCCTGAGAAAAAAATTCACACACGTCAAATAAACCGGGTAAGTATTAAAAGTTTGCACGCTCCGCGCTCGGAAATTTAAGGTCCGATTCGGCCGAGTGACCACTCAAAATGTTCCTCTAGACAAGCTCTATCCAACGGTAGGATCAGTCGTGGGACTATTTTGATGAATTCCGGAGATAGAAATACACATACGTCAAATATACCGGGTAATTATTAAAAGTTTGCACGCTCTGCGCTTGGAAATTCCTGGTCCGATTCGGCCGTGTGACCACTCAAAATGTTCCTCTAGACAAGCTCTATCCAACGGTGGGATCAGTCGTGGGACTATTTTGATGAATTCCGGAGATAGAAATACACATACGTCAAATATACCGGGTAATTATTAAAAGTTTGCACGCTCCGCGCTCGGAAATTCCTGGTCCGATTCGGACGAGTGACCACTAAAATGTTCCTCTAGACAAGCTCTATCCAACGGTGGGATCAGTAGTGGGACTATTTTGATGAATTCCTGAGAGAAAAATCCACATACCTCAAATAAACAGGGTAATTATTAAAAGTTTGCACGCTCCGCGCTCGGAAATTCCTGGTCCGATTCGGCCGAGTGACCACTCAAAATGTTCCTCTAGACAAGCTCTATCCAACGGTGGGATCAGTCGTGGGACTATTTTGATGAATTCCGGAGATAGAAATACACATACGTCAAATATACCGGGTAATTATTAAAAGTTTGCACGCTCTGCGCTTGGAAATTCCTGGTCCGATTCGGCCGTGTGACCACTCAAAATGTTCCTTTAGACAAGCTCTATCCAACGGTGGGATCAGTCGTGGGATTATTTTGATGAATTCCTGAGAAAAAAATTCACACACGTCAAATAAACCGGGTAAGTATTAAAAGTTTGCACGCTCCGCGCTCGGAAATTTAAGGTCCGATTCGGCCGAGTGACCACTCAAAATGTTCCTCTAGACAAGCTCTATCCAACGGTGGCATCAGTCGTGGGACTATTTTTATGAATTCCTGAGAAAAAAATTCACACACGTCAAATAAACCGGGTAAATATTAAAAGTTTGCACGCTCTGCGCTTGGAAATTCCTGGTCCGATTCGGCCGTGTGACCACTCAAAATGTTCCTCTAGACAAGCTCTATCCAACGGTGGGATCAGTAGTGGGACTATTTTGATGAATTCCTGAGAGAAAAATCCACATACCTCAAATAAACAGGGTAATTATTAAAAGTTTGCACGCTCCGCGCTCGGAAATTCCTGGTCCGATTCGGCCGTGTGACCACTCAAAATGTTCCTTTAGACAAGCTCTATCCAACGGTAGGATCAGTCGTGGGACTATTTTGATGAATTCCGGAGATAGAAATACACATACGTCAAATATACCGGGTAATTATTAAAAGTTTGCACGCTCTGCGCTTGGAAATTCCTGGTCCGATTCGGCCGTGTGACCACTCAAAATGTTCCTCTAGACAAGCTCTATCCAACGGTGGGATCAGTCGTGGGACTATTTTGATGAATTCCGGAGATAGAAATACACATACGTCAAATATACCGGGTAATTATTAAAAGTTTGCACGCTCCGCGCTCGGAAATTCCTGGTCCGATTCGGCCGAGTGACCACTCAAAATGTTCCTCTAGACAAGCTCTATCCAACGGTGGTATCAGTCGTCGGACTATTTTGATGAATTCCAGAGATAGGAGTAGACATATGTCAAATAAACCGGGTAAATATTAAAAGTTTGCACGCACCGCGCTCGGAAATTTCTGGTCTGATTCCGCCGAGTTACCACTCAAAATGTTCCTCTAGACAAGCTCTATCCAACGGTGGTATCAGTCGTGGGATTATTTTGATGAATTCCTGAGAAAAAAATTCACACACGTGAAATAAACCGGGTAAGTATTAAAAGTTTGCACGCTCCGCGCTCGGAAATTTCTGGTCCGATTCGGCCGTGTGTCCACTCAAAATGTTCCTCTAGACAAGCTCTATCCAACGGTGGTATCAGTCGTCGGACTATTTTGTTGAATTCCAGAGATAGGAGTAGACATAGGTCAAATAAACCGGGTAAATATTAAAAGTTTGCACGCTCCGCGCTCGGAAATTTCTGGTCTGATTCGTCCGAGTGACCACTCAAAATGTTCCTCTAGACTAGCTCTATCCAACGGTGGCATCAGTCGTGGGACTATGTTGATGAATTACTGAGAAAAAAATTCACACACGTCAAATAAATCGGGTAAATATTAAAAGTTTGCACGCTCCGCGCTCGGAAATTTCTGGTCCGATTCGGCCGTGTGTCCACTCAATATGTTCCTCTAGACAAGCTCTATCCAACGGTGGGATCAGTCGTGGGACTATTTTGATGACTTCCAGAGATAGGAGTAGACATAGGTCAAATAAACCGGGTAAATATTAAAAGTTTGCATGCTCCGCGCTCGGAAATTTCTGGTACGATTCGGCCGAGTGACCACTCAAAATGTTCCTCTAGACTAGCTCTATCCAACGGTGGGATCAGTCGTGGGATTATTTTGATGAATTCCTGAGAAAAAAATTCACACACGTCAAATAAATCGGGTAAATATTAAAAGTTTGCACGCTCCACGCTCGGAAATTTCTGGTCCGATTCGGCCGTGTGTCCACTCAGTATGTTCCTCTAGACAAGCTCTATCCAACGGTGGTATCAGTCGTCGGACTATTTTGTTGAATTCCAGAGATAGGAGTAGACATACGTCAAATAAACCGGGTAAATATTAAAAGTTTGCATGCTCCGCGCTCGGAAATTTCTGGTCCGATTCGGCCCAGTGACCACTCAAAATGTTCCTCTAGACTAGCTCTATCCAACGGTGGGATCAGTCGTGGGATTATTTTGATGAATTCCTGAGAAAAAAATTCACACACGTCAAATAAACCGGGTAAGTATTAAAAGTTTGCACGCTCCGCGCTCGGAAATTTAAGGTCCGATTCGGCCGAGTGACCACTCAAAATGTTCCTCTAGACAAGCTCTATCCAACGGTGGCATCAGTCGTGGGACTATTTTGATGAATTCCGGAGATAGAAATACACATACGTCAAATATACCGGGTAATTATTAAAAGTTTGCACGCTCTGCGCTTGGAAATTCCTGGTCCGATTCGGCCGTGTGACCACTCAAAATGTTCCTCTAGACAAGCTCTATCCAACGGTGGGATCAGTAGTGGGACTATTTTGATGAATTCCTGAGAGAAAACTTCACATACCTCAAATAAACAGGGTAATTATTAAAAGTTTGCACGCTCCGCGCTCGGAAATTCCTGGTCCGATTCGGCCGAGTGACCACTCAAAATGTTCCTCTAGACAAGCTCTATCCAACGGTGGGATCAGTAGTGGGACTATTTTGATGAATTCCTGAGAGAAAACTTCACATACCTCAAATAAACAGGGTAAATATTAAAAGTTTGCACGCTCCGCGCTCGGAAATTTCTGGTCCGATTCGGCCGAGTTACCACTCAAAATGTTCCTCTAGACAAGCTCTATCCAACGGTGGCATCAGTCGTGGGACTATTTTGATGAATTACTGAGAAAAAAATTCACACACGTCAAATAAATCGGGTAGATATTAAAAGTTTGCACGCTCCGCGCTCGGAAATTTCTGGTCCGATTCGGCCGTGTGTCCACTCAGTATGTTCCTCTAGACAAGCTCTATCCAACGGTGGTATCAGTCGTCGGACTATTTTGTTGAATTCCAGAGATAGGAGTAGACATACGTCAAATAAACCGGGTAAATATTAAAAGTTTGCATGCTCCGCGCTCGGAAATTTCTGGTCCGATTCGGCCCAGTGACCACTCAAAATGTTCCTCTAGACTAGCTCTATCCAACGGTGGGATCAGTCGTGGGATTATTTTGATGAATTCCTGAGAAAAAAATTCACACACGTCAAATAAACCGGGTAAGTATTAAAAGTTTGCACGCTCCGCGCTCGGAAATTTAAGGTCCGATTCGGCCGAGTGACCACTCAAAATGTTCCTCTAGACAAGCTCTATCCAACGGTGGGATCAGTCGTGGGACTATTTTGATGAATTCCGGAGATAGAAATACACATACGTCAAATATACCGGGTAATTATTAAAAGTTTGCACGCTCTGCGCTTGGAAATTCCTGGTCCGATTCGGCCGTGTGACCACTCAAAATGTTCCTCTAGACAAGCTCTATCCAACGGTGGGATCAGTCGTGGGACTATTTTGATGAATTCCGGAGATAGAAATACACATACGTCAAATATACCGGGTAATTATTAAAAGTTTGCACGCTCCGCGCTCGGAAATTCCTGGTCCGATTCGGACGAGTGACCACTAAAATGTTCCTCTAGACAAGCTCTATCCAACGGTGGGATCAGTAGTGGGACTATTTTGATGAATTCCTGAGAGAAAAATCCACATACCTCAAATAAACAGGGTAATTATTAAAAGTTTGCACGCTCCGCGCTCGGAAATTCCTGGTCCGATTCGGCCGAGTGACCACTCAAAATGTTCCTCTAGACAAGCTCTATCCAACGGTGGTATCAGTCGTCGGACTATTTTGATGAATTCCAGAGATAGGAGTAGACATATGTCAAATAAACCGGGTAAATATTAAAAGTTTGCACGCACCGCGCTCGGAAATTTCTGGTCTGATTCCGCCGAGTTACCACTCAAAATGTTCCTCTAGACAAGCTCTATCCAACGGTGGTATCAGTCGTGGGATTATTTTGATGAATTCCTGAGAAAAAAATTCACACACGTGAAATAAACCGGGTAAGTATTAAAAGTTTGCACGCTCCGCGCTCGGAAATTTCTGGTCCGATTCGGCCGTGTGTCCACTCAAAATGTTCCTCTAGACAAGCTCTATCCAACGGTGGTATCAGTCGTCGGACTATTTTGTTGAATTCCAGAGATAGGAGTAGACATAGGTCAAATAAACCGGGTAAATATTAAAAGTTTGCACGCTCCGCGCTCGGAAATTTCTGGTCTGATTCGTCCGAGTGACCACTCAAAATGTTCCTCTAGACTAGCTCTATCCAACGGTGGCATCAGTCGTGGGACTATGTTGATGAATTACTGAGAAAAAAATTCACACACGTCAAATAAATCGGGTAAATATTAAAAGTTTGCACGCTCCGCGCTCGGAAATTTCTGGTCCGATTCGGCCGTGTGTCCACTCAATATGTTCCTCTAGACAAGCTCTATCCAACGGTGGGATCAGTCGTGGGACTATTTTGATGACTTCCAGAGATAGGAGTAGACATAGGTCAAATAAACCGGGTAAATATTAAAAGTTTGCATGCTCCGCGCTCGGAAATTTCTGGTACGATTCGGCCGAGTGACCACTCAAAATGTTCCTCTAGACTAGCTCTATCCAACGGTGGGATCAGTCGTGGGATTATTTTGATGAATTCCTGAGAAAAAAATTCACACACGTCAAATAAATCGGGTAAATATTAAAAGTTTGCACGCTCCACGCTCGGAAATTTCTGGTCCGATTCGGCCGTGTGTCCACTCAGTATGTTCCTCTAGACAAGCTCTATCCAACGGTGGTATCAGTCGTCGGACTATTTTGTTGAATTCCAGAGATAGGAGTAGACATACGTCAAATAAACCGGGTAAATATTAAAAGTTTGCATGCTCCGCGCTCGGAAATTTCTGGTCCGATTCGGCCCAGTGACCACTCAAAATGTTCCTCTAGACTAGCTCTATCCAACGGTGGGATCAGTCGTGGGATTATTTTGATGAATTCCTGAGAAAAAAATTCACACACGTCAAATAAACCGGGTAAGTATTAAAAGTTTGCACGCTCCGCGCTCGGAAATTTCTGGTCCGATTCGGCCGTGTGACCACTCAAAATGTTCCTCTAGAAAAGCTCTATCCAACGGTGGGATCAGTCGTGGGACTATTTTGATGAATTCCGGAGATAGAAATACACATACGTCAAATATACCGGGTAATTATTAAAAGTTTGCACGCTCTGCGCTTGGAAATTCCTGGTCCGATTCGGCCGTGTGACCACTCAAAATGTTCCTCTAGACAAGCTCTATCCAACGGTGGGATCAGTAGTGGGACTATTTTGATGAATTCCTGAGAGAAAACTTCACATACCTCAAATAAACAGGGTAATTATTAAAAGTTTGCACGCTCCGCGCTCGGAAATTCCTGGTCCGATTCGGCCGAGTGACCACTCAAAATGTTCCTCTAGACAAGCTCTATCCAACGGTGGGATCAGTAGTGGGACTATTTTGATGAATTCCTGAGAGAAAACTTCACATACCTCAAATAAACAGGGTAAATATTAAAAGTTTGCACGCTCCGCGCTCCGAAATTTCTGGTCCGATTCGGCCGAGTTACCACACAAAATGTTCCTCTAGACAAGCTCTATCCAACGGTGGCATCAGTCGTGGGACTATTTTGATGAATTACTGAGAAAAAAATTCACACACGTCAAATAAATCGGGTAGATATTAAAAGTTTGCACGCTCCGCGCTCGGAAATTTCTGGTCCGATTCGGCCGTGTGTCCACTCAGTATGTTCCTCTAGACAAGCTCTATCCAACGGTGGTATCAGTCGTCGGACTATTTTGTTGAATTCCAGAGATAGGAGTAGACATACGTCAAATAAATCGGGTAGATATTAAAAGTTTGCACGCTCCGCGCTCGGAAATTTCTGGTCCGATTCGGCCGTGTGTCCACTCAAAATGTTCCTCTAGACAAGCTCTATCCAACGGTGGTATCAGTCGTCGGACTATTTTGTTGAATTCCAGAGATAGGAGTAGACATAGGTCAAATAAACCGGGTAAATATTAAAAGTTTGCACGCTCCGCGCTCGGAAATTTCTGGTCTGATTCGTCCGAGTGACCACTCAAAATGTTCCTCTAGACTAGCTCTATCCAACGGTGGCATCAGTCGTGGGACTATGTTGATGAATTACTGAGAAAAAAATTCACACACGTCAAATAAATCGGGTAAATATTAAAAGTTTGCACGCTCCGCGCTCGGAAATTTCTGGTCCGATTCGGCCGAGTGACCACTCAAAATGTTCCTCTAGACAAGCTCTATCCAACGGTGGGATCAGTCGTGGGATTATTTTGATGAATTACTGAGAAAAAAATTCACACACGTCAAATAAACCGGGTAATTATTAAAAGTTTGCACGCTCCGCGCTCGGAAATTCCTGGTCCGATTCGGCCGAGTGACCACTCAAAATGTTCCTCTAGACAAGCTCTATCCAACGGTAGGATCAGTCGTGGGACTATTTTGATGAATTCCGGAGATAGAAATACACATACGTCAAATATACCGGGTAATTATTAAAAGTTTGCACGCTCCGCGCTCGGAAATTCCTGGTCCGATTCGGCCGTGTGACCACTCAAAATGTTCCTCTAGACAAGCTCTATCCAACGGTGGGATCAGTCGTGGGACTATTTTGATGAATTCCGGAGATAGAAATACACATACGTCAAATATACCGGGTAATTATTAAAAGTTTGCACGCTCTGCGCTTGGAAATTCCTGGTCCGATTCGGCCGTGTGACCACTCAAAATGTTCCTCTAGACAAGCTCTATCCAACGGTGGGATCAGTCGTGGGACTATTTTGATGAATTCCGGAGATAGAAATACACATACGTCAAATATACCGGGTAATTATTAAAAGTTTGCACGCTCCGCGCTCGGAAATTTCTGGTCCGATTCGGCCGAGTGACCACTCAAAATGTTCCTCTAGACAAGCTCTATCCAACGGTGGGATCAGTAGTGGGACTATTTTGATGAATTCCTGAGAGAAAAATCCACATACCTCAAATAAACAGGGTAATTATTAAAAGTTTGCACGCTCCGCGCTCGGAAATTCCTGGTCCGATTCGGCCGTGTGACCACTCAAAATGTTCCTCTAGACAAGCTCTATCCAACGGTGGGATCAGTCGTGGGACTATTTTGATGAATTCCGGAGATAGAAATACACATACGTCAAATATACCGGGTAATTATTAAAAGTTTGCACGCTCCGCGCTCGGAAATTCCTGGTCCGATTCGGCCGTGTGACCACTAAAATGTTCCTCTAGACAAGCTCTATCCAACGGTGGGATCAGTCGTGGGACTATTTTGATGAATTCCGGAGATAGAAATACACATACGTCAAATATACCGGGTAATTATTAAAAGTTTGCACGCTCCGCGCTCGGAAATTCCTGGTCCGATTCGGCCGAGTGACCACTAAAATGTTCCTCTAGACAAGCTCTATCCAACGGTGGGATCAGTAGTGGGACTATTTTGATGAATTCCTGAGAGAAAAATCCACATACCTCAAATAAACCGGGTAATTATTAAAAGTTTGCAAGCTCCGCGCTCGAAAATTCCTGGTCCGATTCGGCCGAGTGACCACTCAAAATGTTCCTCTAGACAAGCTCTATCCAACGGTGGGATCAGTAGTGGGACTATTTTGATGAATTCCTGAGAGAAAAATCCACATACCTCAAATAAACCGGGTAATTATTAAAAGTTTGCAAGCTCCGCGCTCGAAAATTCCTGGTCCGATTCGGCCGTGCGACCACTCAAAATGTTCCTCTAGACAAGCTCTATCCAACAGTGGGATCAGTCGTGGGACTATTTTGATGAATTCCGGAGATACAAATACACATACGTCAAATATACCGGGTAATTATTAAAAGTTTGCACGCTCCGCGCTCGGAAATCTCTGGTCCGATTCGGCCGAGTGACCACTCAAAATGTTCCTCTAGACAAGCTCTATCCAACGGTGCGATCAGTCGTGGGACTATTTTGATGAATTCCTGAGAAAAAAATCCACATACCTCTAATAAACCGGGTAATTATAAAAAGTTTGCACGCTCCGCGCTCGGAAATTCCTGGTCCGATTTGGACGAGTGACCACTCAAAATGTTCCTCTAGACAAGCTCTATCCAACGGTTGGATCAGTCGTGGGACTATTTTGATGAATTCCGGAGATAGAAATACACATACGTCAAATATACCGGGTAATTATTAAAAGTTTGCACGCTCCGCGCTCGGAAATTCCTGGTCCGATTCGGCCGTGTGACCACTAAAATGTTCCTCTAGACAAGCTCTATCCAACGGTGGGATCAGTCGTGGGACTATTTTGATGAATTCCGGAGATAGAAATACACATACGTCAAATATACCGGGTAATTATTAAAAGTTTGCACGCTCCGCGCTCGGAAATTCCTGGTCCGATTCGGCCGTGTGACCACTAAAATGTTCCTCTAGACAAGCTCTATCCAACGGTGGGATCAGTCGTGGGACTATTTTGATGAATTCCGGAGATAGAAATACACATACGTCAAATATACCGGGTAATTATTAAAAGTTTGCACGCTCCGCGCTCGGAAATTCCTGGTCCGATTCGGCCGTGTGACCACTCAAAATGTTCCTCTAGACAAGCTCTATCCAACGGTCGGATCAGTCGTGGGACTATTTTGATGAATTCCGGAGATAGAAATACACATACGTCAAATATACCGGGTAATTATTAAAAGTTTGCACGCTCCGCGCTCGGAAATTCCTGGTCCGATTCGGCCGAGTGACCACTAAAATGTTCCTCTAGACAAGCTCTATCCAACGGTGGGATCAGTAGTGGGACTATTTTGATGAATTCCTGAGAGAAAAATCCACATACCTCAAATAAACCGGGTAATTATTAAAAGTTTGCAAGCTCCGCGCTCGAAAATTCCTGGTCCGATTCGGCCGAGTGACCACTCAAAATGTTCCTCTAGACAAGCTCTATCCAACGGTGGGATCAGTAGTGGGACTATTTTGATGAATTCCTGAGAGAAAAATCCACATACCTCAAATAAACCGGGTAATTATTAAAAGTTTGCAAGCTCCGCGCTCGAAAATTCCTGGTCCGATTCGGCCGTGCGACCACTCAAAATGTTCCTCTAGACAAGCTCTATCCAACAGTGGGATCAGTCGTGGGACTATTTTGATGAATTCCGGAGATAGAAATACACATACGTCAAATATACCGGGTAATTATTAAAAGTTTGCACGCTCTGCGCTTGGAAATTCCTGGTCCGATTCGGCCGTGTGACCACTCAAAATGTTCCTCTAGACAAGCTCTATCCAACGGTGGGATCAGTAGTGGGACTATTTTGATGAATTCCTGAGAGAAAACTTCACATACCTCAAATAAACAGGGTAATTATTAAAAGTTTGCACGCTCCGCGCTCGGAAATTCCTGGTCCGATTCGGCCGAGTGACCACTCAAAATGTTCCTCTAGACAAGCTCTATCCAACGGTGGGATCAGTAGTGGGACTATTTTGATGAATTCCTGAGAGAAAACTTCACATACCTCAAATAAACAGGGTAAATATTAAAAGTTTGCATGCTCCGCGCTCGGAAATTTCTGGTCCGATTCGGCCCAGTGACCACTCAAAATGTTCCTCTAGACTAGCTCTATCCAACGGTGGGATCAGTCGTGGGATTATTTTGATGAATTCCTGAGAAAAAAATTCACACACGTCAAATAAATCGGGTAAATATTAAAAGTTTGCACGCTCCACGCTCGGAAATTTCTGGTCCGATTCGGCCGTGTGTCCACTCAGTATGTTCCTCTAGACAAGCTCTATCCAACGGTGGTATCAGTCGTCGGACTATTTTGTTGAATTCCAGAGATAGGAGTAGACATACGTCAAATAAATCGGGTAGATATTAAAAGTTTGCACGCTCCGCGCTCGGAAATTTCTGGTCCGATTCGGCCGTGTGTCCACTCAAAATGTTCCTCTAGACAAGCTCTATCCAACGGTGGTATCAGTCGTCGGACTATTTTGTTGAATTCCAGAGATAGGAGTAGACATAGGTCAAATAAACCGGGTAAATATTAAAAGTTTGCACGCTCCGCGCTCGGAAATTTCTGGTCTGATTCGTCCGAGTGACCACTCAAAATGTTCCTCTAGACTAGCTCTATCCAACGGTGGCATCAGTCGTGGGACTATGTTGATGAATTACTGAGAAAAAAATTCACACACGTCAAATAAATCGGGTAAATATTAAAAGTTTGCACGCTCCGCGCTCGGAAATTTCTGGTCCGATTCGGCCGAGTGACCACTCAAAATGTTCCTCTAGACAAGCTCTATCCAACGGTGGGATCAGTCGTGGGATTATTTTGATGAATTACTGAGAAAAAAATTCACACACGTCAAATAAACCGGGTAATTATTAAAAGTTTGCACGCTCCGCGCTCGGAAATTCCTGGTCCGATTCGGCCGAGTGACCACTCAAAATGTTCCTCTAGACAAGCTCTATCCAACGGTAGGATCAGTCGTGGGACTATTTTGATGAATTCCGGAGATAGAAATACACATACGTCAAATATACCGGGTAATTATTAAAAGTTTGCACGCTCTGCGCTTGGAAATTCCTGGTCCGATTCGGCCGTGTGACCACTCAAAATGTTCCTCTAGACAAGCTCTATCCAACGGTGGGATCAGTCGTGGGACTATTTTGATGAATTCCGGAGATAGAAATACACATACGTCAAATATACCGGGTAATTATTAAAAGTTTGCACGCTCCGCGCTCGGAAATTTCTGGTCCGATTCGGCCGAGTGACCACTCAAAATGTTCCTCTAGACAAGCTCTATCCAACGGTGGGATCAGTAGTGGGACTATTTTGATGAATTCCTGAGAGAAAAATCCACATACCTCAAATAAACAGGGTAATTATTAAAAGTTTGCACGCTCCGCGCTCGGAAATTCCTGGTCCGATTCGGCCGTGTGACCACTCAAAATGTTCCTCTAGACAAGCTCTATCCAACGGTGGGATCAGTAGTGGGACTATTTTGATGAATTCCTGAGAGAAAAATCCACATACCTCAAATAAACAGGGTAATTATTAAAAGTTTGCACGCTCCGCGCTCGGAAATTCCTGGTCCGATTCGGCCGAGTGACCACTAAAATGTTCCTCTAGACAAGCTCTATCCAACGGTGGTATCAGTCGTTGGACTATTTTGATGAATTCCTGAGAGAAAAATCCACATACCTCAAATAAACAGGGTAATTATTAAAAGTTTGCACGCTCCGCGCTCGGAAATTCCTGGTCCGATTCGGCCGTGTGACCACTCAAAATGTTCCTCTAGACAAGCTCTATCCAACGGTGGGATCAGTCGTGGGACTATTTTGATGAATTCCGGAGATAGAAATACACATACGTCAAATATACCGGGTAATTATTAAAAGTTTGCACGCTCTGCGCTTGGAAATTCCTGGTCCGATTCGGCCGTGTGACCACTCAAAATGTTCCTCTAGACAAGCTCTATCCAACGGTGGGATCAGTCGTGGGACTATTTTGATGAATTCCGGAGATAGAAATACACATACGTCAAATATACCGGGTAATTATTAAAAGTTTGCACGCTCCGCGCTCGGAAATTTCTGGTCCGATTCGGCCGAGTGACCACTCAAAATGTTCCTCTAGACAAGCTCTATCCAACGGTGGGATCAGTAGTGGGACTATTTTGATGAATTCCTGAGAGAAAAATCCACATACCTCAAATAAACAGGGTAATTATTAAAAGTTTGCACGCTCCGCGCTCGGAAATTCCTGGTCCGATTCGGCCGTGTGACCACTCAAAATGTTCCTCTAGACAAGCTCTATCCAACGGTGGGATCAGTCGTGGGACTATTTTGATGAATTCCGGAGATAGAAATACACATACGTCAAATATACCGGGTAATTATTAAAAGTTTGCACGCTCCGCGCTCGGAAATTCCTGGTCCGATTCGGCCGTGTGACCACTAAAATGTTCCTCTAGACAAGCTCTATCCAACGGTGGGATCAGTCGTGGGACTATTTTGATGAATTCCGGAGATAGAAATACACATACGTCAAATATACCGGGTAATTATTAAAAGTTTGCACGCTCCGCGCTCGGAAATTCCTGGTCCGATTCGGCCGAGTGACCACTAAAATGTTCCTCTAGACAAGCTCTATCCAACGGTGGGATCAGTAGTGGGACTATTTTGATGAATTCCTGAGAGAAAAATCCACATACCTCAAATAAACCGGGTAATTATTAAAAGTTTGCAAGCTCCGCGCTCGAAAATTCCTGGTCCGATTCGGCCGAGTGACCACTCAAAATGTTCCTCTAGACAAGCTCTATCCAACGGTGGGATCAGTAGTGGGACTATTTTGATGAATTCCTGAGAGAAAAATCCACATACCTCAAATAAACCGGGTAATTATTAAAAGTTTGCAAGCTCCGCGCTCGAAAATTCCTGGTCCGATTCGGCCGTGCGACCACTCAAAATGTTCCTCTAGACAAGCTCTATCCAACAGTGGGATCAGTCGTGGGACTATTTTGATGAATTCCGGAGATAGAAATACACATACGTCAAATATACCGGGTAATTATTAAAAGTTTGCACGCTCCGCGCTCGGAAATTCCTGGTCCGATTCGGCCGTGTGACCACTCAAAATGTTCCTCTAGACAAGCTCTATCCAACGGTCGGATCAGTCGTGGGACTATTTTGATGAATTCCGGAGATAGAAATACACATACGTCAAATATACCGGGTAATTATTAAAAGTTTGCACGCTCCGCGCTCGGAAATTCCTGGTCCGATTCGGCCGAGTGACCACTAAAATGTTCCTCTAGACAAGCTCTATCCAACGGTGGGATCAGTCGTGGGACTATTTTGATGAATTCCGGAGATAGAAATACACATACGTCAAATATACCGGGTAATTATTAAAAGTTTGCACGCTCTGCGCTTGGAAATTCCTGGTCCGATTCGGCCGTGTGACCACTCAAAATGTTCCTCTAGACAAGCTCTATCCAACGGTTGGATCAGTCGTGGGACTATTTTGATGAATTCCGGAGATAGAAATACACATACGTCAAATATACCGGGTAATTATTAAAAGTTTGCACGCTCCGCGCTCGGAAATCTCTGGTCCGATTCGGCCGAGTGACCACTAAAATGTTCCTCTAGACAAGCTCTATCCAACGGTGGGATCAGTCGTGGGACTATTTTGATGAATTCCGGAGATAGAAATACACATACGTCAAATATACCGGGTAATTATTAAAAGTTTGCACGCTCTGCGCTTGGAAATTCGTGGTCCGATTCGGCCGAGTGACCACTCAAAATGTTCCTCTAGACAAGCTCTATCCAACGGTGCGATCAGTCGTGGGACTATTTTGATGAATTCCGGAGAGAAAAATCCACATACCTCAAATAAACCGGGTAAATATTAAAAGTTTGCACGCTCCGCGCTCGGAAATCTCTGGTCCGATTCGGCCGAGTGACCACTCAAAATGTTCCTCTAGACAAGCTCTATCCAACGGTGCAATCAGTCATGGGACTATTTTGATGAATTCCTGAGAGAAAACTTCACATACCTCAAATAAACAGGGTAATTATTAAAAGTTTGCACGCTCCGCGCTCGGAAATTCCTGGTCCGATTCGGCCGTGTGACCACTCAAAATGTTCCTCTAGACAAGCTCTATCCAACGGTGGTATCAGTCGTTGGACTATTTTGATGAATTCCTGAGAGAAAAATCCACATACCTCAAATAAACAGGGTAATTATTAAAAGTTTGCACGCTCCGCGCTCGGAAATTCCTGGTCCGATTCGGCCGTGTGACCACTCAAAATGTTCCTCTAGACAAGCTCTATCCAACGGTGGGATCAGTCGTGGGACTATTTTGATGAATTCCGGAGATAGAAATACACATACGTCAAATATACCGGGTAATTATTAAAAGTTTGCACGCTCCGCGCTCGGAAATTCCTGGTCCGATTCGGCCGTGTGACCACTAAAATGTTCCTCTAGACAAGCTCTATCCAACGGTGGGATCAGTAGTGGGACTATTTTGATGAATTCCGGAGATAGAAATACACATACGTCAAATATACCGGGTAATTATTAAAAGTTTGCACGCTCTGCGCTTGGAAATTCCTGGTCCGATTCGGCCGTGTGACCACTCAAAATGTTCCTCTAGACAAGCTCTATCCAACGGTGGGATCAGTCGTGGGACTATTTTGATGAATTCCGGAGATAGAAATACACATACGTCAAATATACCGGGTAATTATTAAAAGTTTGCACGCTCCGCGCTCGGAAATTCCTGGTCCGATTCGGCCGTGTGACCACTAAAATGTTCCTCTAGACAAGCTCTATCCAACGGTGGGATCAGTCGTGGGACTATTTTGATGAATTCCGGAGATAGAAATACACATACGTCAAATATACCGGGTAATTATTAAAAGTTTGCACGCTCCGCGCTCGGAAATTCCTGGTCCGATTCGGCCGTGTGACCACTCAAAATGTTCCTCTAGACAAGCTCTATCCAACGGTCGGATCAGTCGTGGGACTATTTTGATGAATTCCGGAGATAGAAATACACATACGTCAAATATACCGGGTAATTATTAAAAGTTTGCACGCTCCGCGCTCGGAAATCTCTGGTCCGATTCGGCCGAGTGACCACTAAAATGTTCCTCTAGACAAGCTCTATCCAACGGTGGGATCAGTCGTGGGACTATTTTGATGAATTCCTGAGAGAAAAATCCACATACCTCAAATAAACCGGGTAATTATTAAAAGTTTGCAAGCTCCGCGCTCGAAAATTCCTGGTCCGATTCGGCCGAGTGACCACTCAAAATGTTCCTCTAGACAAACTCTATCCAACGGTGGTATCAGTCGTTGGACTATTTTGATGAATTCCTGAGAGAAAAATCCACATACCTCAAATAAACAGGGTAATTATTAAAAGTTTGCACGCTCCGCGCTCGGAAATTCCTGGTCCGATTCGGCCGTGTGACCACTCAAAATGTTCCTCTAGACAAGCTCTATCCAACGGTGGGATCAGTCGTGGGACTATTTTGATGAATTCCGGAGATAGAAATACACATACGTCAAATATACCGGGTAATTATTAAAAGTTTGCACGCTCCGCGCTCGGAAATTCCTGGTCCGATTGGGCCGAGTGACCACTAAAATGTTCCTCTAGACAAGCTCTATCCAACGGTGGGATCAGTAGTGGGACTATTTTGATGAATTCCGGAGATAGAAATACACATACGTCAAATAAACCGGGTAATTATTAAAAGTTTGCACGCTCCGCGCTCGGAAATTCCTGGTCCGATTCGGCCGAGTGACCACTAAAATGTTCCTCTAGACAAGCTCTATCCAACGGTGGGATCAGTCGTGGGACTATTTTGATGAATTCCGGAGATAGAAATACACATACGTCAAATATACCGGGTAATTATTAAAAGTTTGCACGCTCCGCGCTCGGAAATTCCTGGTCCGATTCGGCCGTGTGACCACTAAAATGTTCCTCTAGACAAGCTCTATCCAACGGTGGGATCAGTCGTGGGACTATTTTGATGAATTCCGGAGATAGAAATACACATACGTCAAATATACCGGGTAATTATTAAAAGTTTGCACGCTCCGCGCTCGGAAATTCCTGGTCCGATTCGGCCGTGTGACCACTCAAAATGTTCCTCTAGACAAGCTCTATCCAACGGTCGGATCAGTCGTGGGACTATTTTGATGAATTCCGGAGATAGAAATACACATACGTCAAATATACCGGGTAATTATTAAAAGTTTGCACGCTCCGCGCTCGGAAATTCCTGGTCCGATTCGGCCGAGTGACCACTAAAATGTTCCTCTAGACAAGCTCTATCCAACGGTGGGATCAGTAGTGGGACTATTTTGATGAATTCCTGAGAGAAAAATCCACATACCTCAAATAAACCGGGTAATTATTAAAAGTTTGCAAGCTCCGCGCTCGAAAATTCCTGGTCCGATTCGGCCGAGTGACCACTCAAAATGTTCCTCTAGACAAGCTCTATCCAACGGTGGGATCAATAGTGGGACTATTTTGATGAATTCCTGAGAGAAAAATCCACATACCTCAAATAAACCGGGTAATTATTAAAAGTTTGCAAGCTCCGCGCTCGAAAATTCCTGGTCCGATTCGGCCGTGCGACCACTCAAAATGTTCCTCTAGACAAGCTCTATCCAACGGTGGGATCAGTCGTGGGACTATTTTGATAAATTCCGGAGATAGAAATACACATACGTCAAATATACCGGGTAATTATCAAAAGTATGCACGCTCTGCGCTTGGAAATTCCTGGTCCGATTCGGCCGTGTGACCACTCAAAATGTTCCTCTAGACAAGCTCTATCCAACGGTGCAATCAGTCATGGGACTATTTTGATGAATTCCTGAGAGAAAACTTCACATACCTCAAATAAACAGGGTAATTATTAAAAGTTTGCACGCTCCGCGCTCGGAAATTCCTGGTCCGATTCGGCCGTGTGACCACTCAAAATGTTCCTCTAGACAAGCTCTATCCAACGGTGGTATCAGTCGTTGGACTATTTTGATGAATTCCTGAGAGAAGAATCCACATACCTCAAATAAACAGGGTAATTATTAAAAGTTTGCACGCTCCGCGCTCGGAAATTCCTGGTCCGATTCGGCCGTGTGACCACTCAAAATGTTCCTCTAGACAAGCTCTATCCAACGGTGGGATCAGTCGTGGGACTATTTTGATGAATTCCGGAGATAGAAATACACATACGTCAAATATACCGGGTAATTATTAAAAGTTTGCACGCTCCGCGCTCGGAAATTCCTGGTCCGATTGGGCCGAGTGACCACTAAAATGTTCCTCTAGACAAGCTCTATCCAACGGTGGGATCAGTCGTGGGACTATTTTGATGAATTCCGGAGATAGAAATACACATACGTCAAATATACCGGGTAATTATTAAAAGTTTGCACGCTCCGCGCTCGGAAATTCCTGGTCCGATTCGGCCGTGTGACCACTAAAATGTTCCTCTAGACAAGCTCTATCCAACGGTGGGATCAGTCGTGGGACTATTTTGATGAATTCCGGAGATAGAAATACACATACGTCAAATATACCGGGTAATTATTAAAAGTTTGCACGCTCCGCGCTCGGAAATTCCTGGTCCGATTCGGCCGTGTGACCACTCAAAATGTTCCTCTAGACAAGCTCTATCCAACGGTCGGATCAGTCGTGGGACTATTTTGATGAATTCCGGAGATAGAAATACACATACGTCAAATATACCGGGTAATTATTAAAAGTTTGCACGCTCCGCGCTCGGAAATTCCTGGTCCGATTCGGCCGAGTGACCACTAAAATGTTCCTCTAGACAAGCTCTATCCAACGGTGGGATCAGTAGTGGGACTATTTTGATGAATTCCTGAGAGAAAAATCCACATACCTCAAATAAACCGGGTAATTATTAAAAGTTTGCAAGCTCCGCGCTCGAAAATTCCTGGTCCGATTCGGCCGAGTGACCACTCAAAATGTTCCTCTAGACAAGCTCTATCCAACGGTGGGATCAGTAGTGGGACTATTTTGATGAATTCCTGAGAGAAAAATCCACATACCTCAAATAAACAGGGTAATTATTAAAAGTTTGCACGCTCCGCGCTCGGAAATTCCTGGTCCGATTCGGCCGTGCGACCACTCAAAATGTTCCTCTAGACAAGCTCTATCCAACGGTGGGATCAGTCGTTGGACTATTTTGATGAATTCCGGAGATACAAATACACATACGTCAAATAAACCGGGTAATTATTAAAAGTTTGCACGCTCCGCGCTCGGAAATTTCTGGTCCGATTCGGCCGAGTGACCACTCAAAATGTTCCTCTAGACAAGCTCTATCCAACGGTGGGATCAGTAGTGGGACTATTTTGATGAATTCCTGAGAGAAAAATCCACATACCTCAAATAAACCGGGTAATTATTAAAAGTTTGCAAGCTCCGCGCTCGAAAATTCCTGGTCCGATTCGGCCGTGCGACCACTCAAAATGTTCCTCTAGACAAGCTCTATCCAACAGTGGGATCAGTCGTTGGACTATTTTGATGAATTCCGGAGATACAAATACACATACGTCAAATAAACCGGGTAATTATTAAAAGTTTGCACGCTCCGCGCTCGGAAATTTCTGGTCCGATTCGGCCGTGTGACCACTCAAAATGTTCCTTTAGACAAGCTCTATCCAACGGTGGGATCAGTCGTGGGACTATTTTGATGAATTCCTGAGAAAAAAATTCACACACGTCAAATAAACCGGGTAATTATAAAAAGTTTGCACGCTCCGCGCTCGGAAATTCCTGGTCCGATTTGGACGAGTGACCACTCAAAATGTTCCTCTAGACAAGCTCTATCCAACGGTGCGATCAGTCGTGGGACTATTTTGATGAATTCCTGAGAAAAAAATCCACATACCTCTAATAAACCGGGTAATTATAAAAAGTTTGCACGCTCCGCGCTTGGAAATTCCTGGTCCGATTTGGACGAGTGACCACTCAAAATGTTCCTCTAGACAAGCTCTATCCAACGGTGGGATCAGTAGTTGGACTATTTTGATGAATTCCTGAGAGAAAAATCCACATACCTCAAATAAACAGGGTAATTATTAAAAGTTTGCACGCTCCGCGCTCGGAAATTCCTGGTCCGATTCGGCCGAGTGACCACTAAAATGTTCCTCTAGATAAGATCTATCCAACGGTGGGATCAGTAGTGGGACTATTTTGATGAATTCCTGAGAGAAAAATCCACATACCTCAAATGAACAGGGTAATTATTAAAAGTTTGCACGCTCCGCGCTCGGAAATTCCTGGTCCGATTCGGCCGAGTGACCACTAAAATGTTCCTCTAGACAAGCTCTATCCAACGGTGCAATCAGTCATGGGACTATTTTGATGAATTCCTGAGAGAAAACTTCACATACCTCAAATAAACAGGGTAATTATTAAAAGTTTGCACGCTCCGCGCTCGGAAATTCCTGGTCCGATTCGGCCGAGTGACCACTCAAAATGTTCCTCTAGACAAGCTCTATCCAACGGTAGGATCAGTCGTGGGACTATTTTGATGAATTCCGGAGATAGAAATACACATACGTCAAATATACCGGGTAATTATTAAAAGTTTGCACGCTCTGCGCTTGGAAATTCCTGGTCCGATTCGGCCGTGTGACCACTCAAAATGTTCCTCTAGACAAGCTCTATCCAACGGTGGTATCAGTCGTGGGACTATTTTGATGAATTCCGGAGATAGAAATACACATACGTCAAATATACCGGGTAATTATTAAAAGTTTGCACGCTCCGCGCTCGGAAATTTCTGGTCCGATTCGGCCGAGTGACCACTCAAAATGTTCCTCTAGACAAGCTCTATCCAACGGTGGGATCAGTAGTGGGACTATTTTGATGAATTCCTGAGAGAAAAATCCACATACCTCAAATAAACAGGGTAATTATTAAAAGTTTGCACGCTCCGCGCTCGGAAATTCCTGGTCCGATTCGGCCGAGTGACCACTCAAAATGTTCCTCTAGACAAGCTCTATCCAACGGTAGGATCAGTCGTGGGACTATTTTGATGAATTCCGGAGATAGAAATACACATACGTCAAATATACCGGGTAATTATTAAAAGTTTGCACGCTCTGCGCTTGGAAATTCCTGGTCCGATTCGGCCGTGTGACCACTCAAAATGTTCCTCTAGACAAGCTCTATCCAACGGTGGGATCAGTCGTGGGACTATTTTGATGAATTCCGGAGATAGAAATACACATACGTCAAATATACCGGGTAATTATTAAAAGTTTGCACGCTCCGCGCTCGGAAATTTCTGGTCCGATTCGGCCGAGTGACCACTCAAAATGTTCCTCTAGACAAGCTCTATCCAACGGTGGGATCAGTAGTGGGACTATTTTGATGAATTCCTGAGAGAAAAATCCACATACCTCAAATAAACAGGGTAATTATTAAAAGTTTGCACGCTCCGCGCTCGGAAATTCCTGGTCCGATTCGGCCGTGTGACCACTCAAAATGTTCCTCTAGACAAGCTCTATCCAACGGTGGGATCAGTAGTGGGACTATTTTGATGAATTCCTGAGAGAAAAATCCACATACCTCAAATAAACAGGGTAATTATTAAAAGTTTGCACGCTCCGCGCTCGGAAATTCCTGGTCCGATTCGGCCGAGTGACCACTAAAATGTTCCTCTAGACAAGCTCTATCCAACGGTGGTATCAGTCGTTGGACTATTTTGATGAATTCCTGAGAGAAAAATCCACATACCTCAAATAAACAGGGTAATTATTAAAAGTTTGCACGCTCCGCGCTCGGAAATTCCTAGTCCGATTCGGCCGTGTGACCACTCAAAATGTTCCTCTAGACAAGCTCTATACAACGGTGGGATCAGTCGTGGGACTATTTTGATGAATTCCGGAGATAGAAATACACATACGTCAAATATACCGGGTAATTATTAAAAGTTTGCACGCTCTGCGCTTGGAAATTCCTGGTCCGATTCGGCCGTGTGACCACTCAAAATGTTCCTCTAGACAAGCTCTATCCAACGGTGGGATCAGTAGTGGGACTATTTTGATGAATTCCTGAGAGGAAAATCCACATACCTCAAATAAACAGGGTAATTATTAAAAGTTTGCACGCTCCGCGCTCGGAAATTCCTGGTCCGATTCGCCCGTGTGACCACTCAAAATGTTCCTCTAGACAAGCTCTATCCAACGGTGCAATCAGTCATGGGACTATTTTGATGAATTCCTGAGAGAAAACTTCACATACCTCAAATAAACAGGGTAATTATTAAAAGTTTGCACGCTCTGCGCTCGGAAATTCCTGGTCCGATTCGGCCGAGTGACCACTCAAAATGTTCCTCTAGACAAGCTCTATCCAACGGTAGGATCAGTCGTGGGACTATTTTGATGAATTCCGGAGATAGAAATACACATACGTCAAATATACCGGGTAATTATCAAAAGTATGCACGCTCTGCGCTTGGAAATTCCTGGTCCGATTCGGCCGGGTGACCACTCAAAATGTTCCTCTAGACAAGCTCTATCCAACGGTAGGATCAGTCGTGGGACTATTTTGATGAATTCCGGAGATAGAAATACACATACGTCAAATATACCGGGTAATTATTAAAAGTTTGCACGCTCTGCGCTTGGAAATTCCTGGTCCGATTCGGCCGTGTGACCACTCAAAATGTTCCTCTAGACAAGCTCTATCCAACGGTGCAATCAGTCATGGGACTATTTTGATGAATTCCTGAGAGAAAACTTCACATACCTCAAATAAACAGGGTAATTATTAAAAGTTTGCACGCTCCGCGCTCGGAAATTCCTGGTCCGATTCGGCCGTGTGACCACTCAAAATGTTCCTCTAGACAAGCTCTATCCAACGGTGGTATCAGTCGTTGGACTATTTTGATGAATTCCTGAGAGAAAAATCCACATACCTCAAATAAACAGGGTAATTATTAAAAGTTTGCACGCTCCGCGCTCGGAAATTCCTGGTCCGATTCGGCCGTGTGACCACTCAAAATGTTCCTCTAGACAAGCTCTATCCAACGGTGGGCTCAGTCGTGGGACTATTTTGATGAATTCCTGAGAAAAAAATCCACATACCTCAAATAAACCGGTTAATTATTAAAAGATTGCACGCTCCGCGCTCGGAAATCTCTGGTCCGATTCGGCCGAGTGACCACTCAAAATGTTCCTCTAGACAAGCTCTATCCAACGGTGGGATCAGTCGTGGGACTATTTTGATGAATTCCGGAGATAGAAATACACATACGTCAAATATACCGGGTAATTATTAAAAGTTTGCACGCTCCGCGCTCGGAAATTCCTGGTCCGATTGGGCCGAGTGACCACTAAAATGTTCCTCTAGACAAGCTCTATCCAACGGTGGGATCAGTAGTGGGACTATTTTGATGAATTCCGGAGATAGAAATACACATACGTCAAATAAACCGGGTAATTATTAAAAGTTTGCACGCTCCGCGCTCGGAAATTCCTGGTCCGATTCGGCCGAGTGACCACTAAAATGTTCCTCTAGACAAGCTCTATCCAACGGTGGGATCAGTCGTGGGACTATTTTGATGAATTCCGGAGATAGAAATACACATACGTCAAATATACCGGGTAATTATTAAAAGTTTGCACGCTCCGCGCTCGGAAATTCCTGGTCCGATTCGGCCGTGTGACCACTAAAATGTTCCTCTAGACAAGCTCTGTCCAACGGTGGGATCAGTCGTGGGACTATTTTGATGAATTCCGGAGAGAAAAATCCACATACCTCAAATAAACCGGGTAATTATTAAAAGTTTGCACGCTCCGCGCTCGGAAATTCCTGGTCCGATTCGGCCGGGTGACCACTCAAAATGTTCCTCTAGACAAGCTCTATCCAACGGTGGGATCAGTCGTGGGACTATTTTGATAAATTCCGGAGATAGAAATACACATACGTCAAATATACCGGGTAATTATCAAAAGTATGCACGCTCTGCGCTTGGAAATTCCTGGTCCGATTCGGCCGTGTGACCACTCAAAATGTTCCTCTAGACAAGCTCTATCCAACGGTGCAATCAGTCATGGGACTATTTTGATGAATTCCTGAGAGAAAACTTCACATACCTCAAATAAACAGGGTAATTATTAAAAGTTTGCACGCTCCGCGCTCGGAAATTCCTGGTCCGATTCGGCCGTGTGACCACTCAAAATGTTCCTCTAGACAAGCTCTATCCAACGGTGGTATCAGTCGTTGGACTATTTTGATGAATTCCTGAGAGAAAAATCCACATACCTCAAATAAACAGGGTAATTATTAAAAGTTTGCACGCTCCGCGCTCGGAAATTCCTGGTCCGATTCGGCCGTGTGACCACTCAAAATGTTCCTCTAGACAAGCTCTATCCAACGGTGGGATCAGTCGTGGGACTATTTTGATGAATTCCGGAGATAGAAATACACATACGTCAAATATACCGGGTAATTATTAAAAGTTTGCACGCTCCGCGCTCGGAAATTCCTGGTCCGATTGGGCCGAGTGACCACTAAAATGTTCCTCTAGACAAGCTCTATCCAACGGTGGGATCAGTAGTGGGACTATTTTGATGAATTCCGGAGATAGAAATACACATACGTCAAATAAACCGGGTAATTATTAAAAGTTTGCACGCTCCGCGCTCGGAAATTCCTGGTCCGATTCGGCCGAGTGACCACTAAAATGTTCCTCTAGACAAGCTCTATCCAACGGTGGGATCAGTCGTGGGACTATTTTGATGAATTCCGGAGATAGAAATACACATACGTCAAATATACCGGGTAATTATTAAAAGTTTGCACGCTCTGCGCTTGGAAATTCCTGGTCCGATTCGGCCGTGTGACCACTCAAAATGTTCCTCTAGACAAGCTCTATCCAACGGTTGGATCAGTCGTGGGACTATTTTGATGAATTCCGGAGATAGAAATACACATACGTCAAATATACCGGGTAATTATTAAAAGTTTGCACGCTCCGCGCTCGGAAATCTCTGGTCCGATTCGGCCGAGTGACCACTCAAAATGTTCCTCTAGACAAGCTCTATCCAACGGTGGGATCAGTCGTGGGACTATTTTGATGAATTCCGGAGAGAAAAATCCACATACCTCAAATAAACCGGGTAATTATTAAAAGTTTGCACGCTCCGCGCTCGAAAATTCCTGGTCCGATTCGGCCGAGTGACCACTCAAAATGTTCCTCTAGACAAGCTCTATCCAACGGTGCGATCAGTCGTGGGACTATTTTGATGAATTCCTGAGAAAAAAATCCACATACCTCTAATAAACCGGGTAATTATAAAAAGTTTGCACGCTCCGCGCTCGGAAATTCCTGGTCCGATTTGGACGAGTGACCACTCAAAATGTTCCTCTAGACAAGCTCTATCCAACGGTGCAATCAGTCATGGGACTATTTTGATGAATTCCTGAGAGAAAACTTCACATACCTCAAATAAACAGGGTAATTATTAAAAGTTTGCACGCTCTGCGCTTGGAAATTCCTGGTCCGATTCGGCCGTGTGACCACTCAAAATGTTCCTCTAGACAAGCTCTATCCAACGGTGCAATCAGTCATGGGACTATTTTGATGAATTCCTGAGAGAAAACTTCACATACCTCAAATAAAGAGGGTAATTATTAAAAGTTTGCACGCTCCGCGCTCGGAAATTCCTGGTCCGATTCGGCCGTGTGACCACTCAAAATGTTCCTCTAGACAAGCTCTATCCAACGGTGGGATCAGTCGTGGGACTATTTTGATGAATTCCGGAGATAGAAATACACATACGTCAAATAAACAGGGTAATTATTAAAAGTTTGCACGCTCCGCGCTCGGAAATTCCTGGTCCGATTCGGCCGAGTGACCACTAAAATGTTCCTCTAGACAAGCTCTATCCAACGGTGGTATCAGTCGTTGGACTATTTTGATGAATTCCTGAGAGAAAAATCCACATACCTCAAATAAACAGGGTAATTATTAAAAGTTTGCACGCTCCGCGCTCGGAAATTCCTAGTCCGATTCGGCCGTGTGACCACTCAAAATGTTCCTCTAGACAAGCTCTATACAACGGTGGGATCAGTCGTGGGACTATTTTGATGAATTCCGGAGATAGAAATACACATACGTCAAATATACCGGGTAATTATTAAAAGTTTGCACGCTCTGCGCTTGGAAATTCCTGGTCCGATTCGGCCGTGTGACCACTCAAAATGTTCCTCTAGACAAGCTCTATCCAACGGTTGGATCAGTCGTGGGACTATTTTGATGAATTCCGGAGATAGAAATACACATACGTCAAATATACCGGGTAATTATTAAAAGTTTGCACGCTCCGCGCTCGGAAATTCCTGGTCCGATTCGGCCGTGTGACCACTAAAATGTTCCTCTAGACAAGCTCTATCCAACGGTGGGATCAGTCGTGGGACTATTTTGATGAATTCCGGAGATAGAAATACACATACGTCAAATATACCGGGTAATTATTAAAAGTTTGCACGCTCCGCGCTCGGAAATTCCTGGTCCGATTCGGCCGTGTGACCACTAAAATGTTCCTCTAGACAAGCTCTATCCAACGGTGGGATCAGTCGTGGGACTATTTTGATGAATTCCGGAGATAGAAATACACATACGTCAAATATACCGGGTAATTATTAAAAGTTTGCACGCTCCGCGCTCGGAAATTCCTGGTCCGATTCGGCCGTGTGACCACTCAAAATGTTCCTCTAGACAAGCTCTATCCAACGGTCGGATCAGTCGTGGGACTATTTTGATGAATTCCGGAGATAGAAATACACATACGTCAAATATACCGGGTAATTATTAAAAGTTTGCACGCTCCGCGCTCGGAAATTCCTGGTCCGATTCGGCCGAGTGACCACTAAAATGTTCCTCTAGACAAGCTCTATCCAACGGTGGGATCAGTAGTGGGACTATTTTGATGAATTCCTGAGAGAAAAATCCACATACCTCAAATAAACCGGGTAATTATTAAAAGTTTGCAAGCTCCGCGCTCGAAAATTCCTGGTCCGATTCGGCCGAGTGACCACTCAAAATGTTCCTCTAGACAAGCTCTATCCAACGGTGGGATCAGTAGTGGGACTATTTTGATGAATTCCTGAGAGAAAAATCCACATACCTCAAATAAACCGGGTAATTATTAAAAGTTTGCAAGCTCCGCGCTCGAAAATTCCTGGTCCGATTCGGCCGTGCGACCACTCAAAATGTTCCTCTAGACAAGCTCTATCCAACAGTGGGATCAGTCGTTGGACTATTTTGATGAATTCCGGAGATACAAATACACATACGTCAAATATACCGGGTAATTATAAAAAGTTTGCACGCTCCGCGCTCGGAAATTCCTGGTCCGATTTGGACGAGTGACCACTCAAAATGTTCCTCTAGACAAGCTCTATCCAACGGTGGGATCAGTCGTGGGATTATTTTGATGAATTCCGGAGATAGAAATACACATACGTCAAATATACCGGGTAAATATTAAAAGTTTGCACGCTCCGCGCTCGGAAATCTCTAGTCCGATTCGGCCGAGTGACCACTCAAAATGTTCCTCTAGACAAGCTCTATCCAACGGTGCGATCAGTCGTGGGACTATTTTGATGAATTCCGGAGAGAAAAATCCACATACCTCAAATAAACCGGGTAAATATTAAAAGTTTGCACGCTCCGCGCTCGGAAATCTCTGGTCCGATTCGGCCGAGTGACCACTCAAAATGTTCCTCTAGACAAGCTCTATCCAACGGTGCGATCAGTCGTGGGACTATTTTGATGAATTCCGGAGAGAAAAATCCACATACCTCAAATAAACCGGGTAATTATTAAAAGTTTGCACGCTCCGCGCTCGGAAATTCCTGGTCCGATTCGGCCGGGTGACCACTCAAAATGTTCCTCTAGACAAGCTCTATCCAACGGTGGGATCAGTCGTGGGACTATTTTGATAAATTCCGGAGATAGAAATACACATACGTCAAATATACCGGGTAATTATCAAAAGTATGCACGCTCTGCGCTTGGAAATTCCTGGTCCGATTCGGCCGTGTGACCACTCAAAATGTTCCTCTAGACAAGCTCTATCCAACGGTGCAATCAGTCATGGGACTATTTTGATGAATTCCTGAGAGAAAACTTCACATACCTCAAATAAACAGGGTAATTATTAAAAGTTTGCACGCTCCGCGCTCGGAAATTCCTGGTCCGATTCGGCCGTGTGACCACTCAAAATGTTCCTCTAGACAAGCTCTATCCAACGGTGGGATCAGTCGTGGGACTATTTTGATGAATTCCGGAGAGAAAAATCCACATACCTCAAATAAACCGGGTAATTATTAAAAGTTTGCACGCTCCGCGCTCGAAAATTCCTGGTCCGATTCGGCCGAGTGACCACTCAAAATGTTCCTCTAGACAAGCTCTATCCAACGGTGCGATCAGTCGTGGGACTATTTTGTTGAATTCCTGAGAAAAAAATCCACATACCTCTAATAAACCGGGTAATTATAAAAAGTTTGCACGCTCCGCACTCGGAAATTCCTGGTCCGATTTGGACGAGTGACCACTCAAAATGTTCCTCTAGACAAGCTCTATCCAACGGTGGGATCAGTCGTGGGATTATTTTGATGAATTCCGGAGATAGAAATACACATACGTCAAATATACCGGGTAAATATTAAAAGTTTGCACGCTCCGCGCTCGGAAATCTCTGGTCCGATTCGGCCGAGTGACCACTCAAAATGTTCCTCTAGACAAGCTCTATCCAACGGTGCGATCAGTCGTGGGACTATTTTGATGAATTCCGGAGAGAAAAATCCACATACCTCAAATAAACCGGGTAAATATTAAAAGTTTGCACGCTCCGCGCTCGGAAATCTCTGGTCCGATTCGGCCGGGTGACCACTCAAAATGTTCCTCTAGACAAGCTCTATCCAACGGTGGGATCAGTCGTGGGACTATTTTGATGAATTCCGGAGATAGAAATACACATACGTCAAATATACCGGGTAATTATTAAAAGTTTGCACGCTCCGCGCTCGGAAATTCCTGGTCCGATTGGGCCGAGTGACCACTAAAATGTTCCTCTAGACAAGCTCTATCCAACGGTGGGATCAGTAGTGGGACTATTTTGATGAATTCCGGAGATAGAAATACACATACGTCAAATAAACCGGGTAATTATTAAAAGTTTGCACGCTCCGCGCTCGGAAATTCCTGGTCCGATTCGGCCGAGTGACCACTAAAATGTTCCTCTAGACAAGCTCTATCCAACGGTGGGATCAGTCGTGGGACTATTTTGATGAATTCCGGAGATAGAAATACACATACGTCAAATATACCGGGTAATTATTAAAAGTTTGCACGCTCTGCGCTTGGAAATTCCTGGTCCGATTCGGCCGTGTGACCACTCAAAATGTTCCTCTAGACAAGCTCTATCCAACGGTTGGATCAGTCGTGGGACTATTTTGATGAATTCCGGAGATAGAAATACACATACGTCAAATATACCGGGTAATTATTAAAAGTTTGCACGCTCCGCGCTCGGAAATTCCTGGTCCGATTCGGCCGTGTGACCACTAAAATGTTCCTCTAGACAAGCTCTATCCAACGGTGGGATCAGTCGTGGGACTATTTTGATGAATTCCGGAGATAGAAATACACATACGTCAAATATACCGGGTAATTATTAAAAGTTTGCACGCTCCGCGCTCGGAAATTCCTGGTCCGATTCGGCCGAGTGACCACTCAAAATGTTCCTCTAGACAAGCTCTATCCAACGGTGCGATCAGTCGTGGGACTATTTTGATGAATTCCGGAGAGAAAAATCCACATACCTCAAATAAACCGGGTAATTATTAAAAGTTTGCACGCTCCGCGCTCGGAAATTTCTGGTCCGATTCGGCCGTGTGACCACTCAAAATGTTCCTTTAGACAAGCTCTATCCAACGGTGGGATCAGTCGTGGGACTATTTTGATGAATTCCTGAGAAAAAAATTCACACACGTCAAATAAACCGGGTAATTATAAAAAGTTTGCACGCTCCGCGCTCGGAAATTCCTGGTCCGATTTGGACGAGTGACTACTCAAAATGTTCCTCTAGACAAGCTCTATCCAACGGTGCGATCAGTCGTGGGACTATTTTGATGAATTCCTGAGAAAAAAATCCACATACCTCTAATAAACCGGGTAATTATAAAAAGTTTGCACGCTCCGCGCTCGGAAATTCCTGGTCCGATTTGGACGAGTGACCACTCAAAATGTTCCTTTAGACAAGCTCTATCCAACGGTGGGATCAGTCGTGGGACTATTTTGATGAATTCCGGAGAGAAAAATCCACATACCTCAAATAAACCGGGTAATTATTAAAAGTTTGCACGCTCCGCGCTCGGAAATTTCTGGTCCGATTCGGCCGTGCGACCACTCAAAATGTTCCTCTAGACAAGCTCTATCCAACGGTGGGATCAGTCGTGGGATTATTTTGATGAATTCCGGAGATAGAAATACACATACGTCAAATATACCGGGTAAATATTAAAAGTTTGCACGCTCCGCGCTCGGAAATCTCTGGTCCGATTCGGCCGAGTGACCACTCAAAATGTTCCTCTAGACAAGCTCTATCCAACGGTGTGATCAGTCGTGGGACTATTTTGATGAATTCCTGAGAGAAAAATCCACATACCTCAAATAAACCGGGTAATTATTAAAAGTTTGCAAGCTCCGCGCTCGAAAATTCCTGGTCCGATTCGGCCGAGTGACCACTCAAAATGTTCCTCTAGACAAGCTCTATCCAACGGTGGGATCAGTCGTGGGATTATTTTGATGAATTCCGGAGATAGAAATACACATACGTCAAATATACCGGGTAAATATTAAAAGTTTGCACGCTCCGCGCTCGGAAATCTCTGGTCCGATTCGGCCGAGTGACCACTCAAAATGTTCCTCTAGACAAGCTCTATCCAACGGTGCGATCAGTCGTGGGACTATTTTGATGAATTCCGGAGAGAAAAATCCACATACCCCAAATAAACCGGGTAATTATTAAAAGTTTGCACGCTCCGCGCTCGGAAATTTCTGGTCCGATTCGGCCGTGTGACCACTCAAAATGTTCCTTTAGACAAGCTCTATCCAACGGTGGGATCAGTCGTGGGACTATTTTGATGAATTCCTGAGAAAAAAATTCACACACGTCAAATAAACCGGGTAATTATAAAAAGTTTGCACGCTCCGCGCTCGGAAATTCCTGGTCCGATTTGGACGAGTGACCACTCAAAATGTTCCTCTAGACAAGCTCTATCCAACGGTTGGATCAGTCGTGGGACTATTTTGATGAATTCCGGAGATAGAAATACACATACGTCAAATATACCGGGTAATTATTAAAAGTTTGCACGCTCCGCGCTCGGAAATTCCTGGTCCGATTCGGCCGTGTGACCACTAAAATGTTCCTCTAGACAAGCTCTATCCAACGGTGGGATCAGTCGTGGGACTATTTTGATGAATTCCGGAGATAGAAATACACATACGTCAAATATACCGGGTAATTATTAAAAGTTTGCACGCTCCGCGCTCGGAAATTCCTGGTCCGATTCGGCCGAGTGACCACTAAAATGTTCCTCTAGACAAGCTCTATCCAACGGTGGGATCAGTCGTGGGACTATTTTGATGAATTCCGGAGATAGAAATACACATACGTCAAATATACCGGGTAATTATTAAAAGTTTGCACGCTCTGCGCTTGGAAATTCCTGGTCCGATTCGGCCGTGTGACCACTCAAAATGTTCCTCTAGACAAGCTCTATCCAACGGTTGGATCAGTCGTGGGACTATTTTGATGAATTCCGGAGATAGAAATACACATACGTCAAATATACCGGGTAATTATTAAAAGTTTGCACGCTCCGCGCTCGGAAATTCCTGGTCCGATTCGGCCGTGTGACCACTAAAATGTTCCTCTAGACAAGCTCTATCCAACGGTGGGATCAGTCGTGGGACTATTTTGATGAATTCCGGAGATAGAAATACACATACGTCAAATATACCGGGTAATTATTAAAAGTTTGCACGCTCCGCGCTCGGAAATTCCTGGTCCGATTCGGCCGAGTGACCACTCAAAATGTTCCTCTAGACAAGCTCTATCCAACGGTGCGATCAGTCGTGGGACTATTTTGATGAATTCCGGAGAGAAAAATCCACATACCTCAAATAAACCGGGTAATTATTAAAAGTTTGCACGCTCCGCGCTCGGAAATTTCTGGTCCGATTCGGCCGTGTGACCACTCAAAATGTTCCTTTAGACAAGCTCTATCCAACGGTGGGATCAGTCGTGGGACTATTTTGATGAATTCCTGAGAAAAAAATTCACACACGTCAAATAAACCGGGTAATTATAAAAAGTTTGCACGCTCCGCGCTCGGAAATTCCTGGTCCGATTTGGACGAGTGACCACTCAAAATGTTCCTCTAGACAAGCTCTATCCAACGGTGCGATCAGTCGTGGGACTATTTTGATGAATTCCTGAGAAAAAAATCCACATACCTCTAATAAACCGGGTAATTATAAAAAGTTTGCACGCTCCGCGCTCGGAAATTCCTGGTCCGATTTGGACGAGTGACCACTCAAAATGTTCCTTTAGACAAGCTCTATCCAACGGTGGGATCAGTCGTGGGACTATTTTGATGAATTCCGGAGAGAAAAATCCACATACCTCAAATAAACCGGGTAATTATTAAAAGTTTGCACGCTCCGCGCTCGGAAATTTCTGGTCCGATTCGGCCGTGCGACCACTCAAAATGTTCCTCTAGACAAGCTCTATCCAACGGTGGGATCAGTCGTGGGATTATTTTGATGAATTCCGGAGATAGAAATACACATACGTCAAATATACCGGGTAAATATTAAAAGTTTGCACGCTCCGCGCTCGGAAATCTCTGGTCCGATTCGGCCGAGTGACCACTCAAAATGTTCCTCTAGACAAGCTCTATCCAACGGTGTGATCAGTCGTGGGACTATTTTGATGAATTCCTGAGAGAAAAATCCACATACCTCAAATAAACCGGGTAATTATTAAAAGTTTGCAAGCTCCGCGCTCGAAAATTCCTGGTCCGATTCGGCCGAGTGACCACTCAAAATGTTCCTCTAGACAAGCTCTATCCAACGGTGGGATCAGTCGTGGGATTATTTTGATGAATTCCGGAGATAGAAATACACATACGTCAAATATACCGGGTAAATATTAAAAGTTTGCACGCTCCGCGCTCGGAAATCTCTGGTCCGATTCGGCCGAGTGACCACTCAAAATGTTCCTCTAGACAAGCTCTATCCAACGCTGCGATCAGTCGTGGGACTATTTTGATGAATTCCGGAGAGAAAAATCCACATACCCCAAATAAACCGGGTAATTATTAAAAGTTTGCACGCTCCGCGCTCGGAAATTTCTGGTCCGATTCGGCCGTGTGACCACTCAAAATGTTCCTTTAGACAAGCTCTATCCAACGGTGGGATCAGTCGTGGGACTATTTTGATGAATTCCTGAGAAAAAAATTCACACACGTCAAATAAACCGGGTAATTATAAAAAGTTTGCACGCTCCGCGCTCGGAAATTCCTGGTCCGATTTGGACGAGTGACCACTCAAAATGTTCCTCTAGACAAGCTCTATCCAACGGTTGGATCAGTCGTGGGACTATTTTGATGAATTCCGGAGATAGAAATACACATACGTCAAATATACCGGGTAATTATTAAAAGTTTGCACGCTCCGCGCTCGGAAATTCCTGGTCCGATTCGGCCGTGTGACCACTAAAATGTTCCTCTAGACAAGCTCTATCCAACGGTGGGATCAGTCGTGGGACTATTTTGATGAATTCCGGAGATAGAAATACACATACGTCAAATATACCGGGTAATTATTAAAAGTTTGCACGCTCTGCGCTTGGAAATTCCTGGTCCGATTCGGCCGTGTGACCACTCAAAATGTTCCTCTAGACAAGCTCTATCCAACGGTTGGATCAGTCGTGGGACTATTTTGATGAATTCCGGAGATAGAAATACACATACGTCAAATATACCGGGTAATTATTAAAAGTTTGCACGCTCCGCGCTCGGAAATTCCTGGTCCGATTCGGCCGTGTGACCACTAAAATGTTCCTCTAGACAAGCTCTATCCAACGGTGGGATCAGTCGTGGGACTATTTTGATGAATTCCGGAGATAGAAATACACATACGTCAAATATACCGGGTAATTATTAAAAGTTTGCACGCTCCGCGCTCGGAAATTCCTGGTCCGATTCGGCCGAGTGACCACTCAAAATGTTCCTCTAGACAAGCTCTATCCAACGGTGCGATCAGTCGTGGGACTATTTTGATGAATTCCGGAGAGAAAAATCCACATACCTCAAATAAACCGGGTAATTATTAAAAGTTTGCACGCTCCGCGCTCGGAAATTTCTGGTCCGATTCGGCCGTGTGACCACTCAAAATGTTCCTTTAGACAAGCTCTATCCAACGGTGGGATCAGTCGTGGGACTATTTTGATGAATTCCTGAGAAAAAAATTCACACACGTCAAATAAACCGGGTAATTATAAAAAGTTTGCACGCTCCGCGCTCGGAAATTCCTGGTCCGATTTGGACGAGTGACCACTCAAAATGTTCCTCTAGACAAGCTCTATCCAACGGTGCGATCAGTCGTGGGACTATTTTGATGAATTCCTGAGAAAAAAATCCACATACCTCTAATAAACCGGGTAATTATAAAAAGTTTGCACGCTCCGCGCTCGGAAATTCCTGGTCCGATTTGGACGAGTGACCACTCAAAATGTTCCTTTAGACAAGCTCTATCCAACGGTGGGATCAGTCGTGGGACTATTTTGATGAATTCCGGAGAGAAAAATCCACATACCTCAAATAAACCGGGTAATTATTAAAAGTTTGCACGCTCCGCGCTCGGAAATTTCTGGTCCGATTCGGCCGTGCGACCACTCAAAATGTTCCTCTAGACAAGCTCTATCCAACGGTGGGATCAGTCGTGGGATTATTTTGATGAATTCCGGAGATAGAAATACACATACGTCAAATATACCGGGTAAATATTAAAAGTTTGCACGCTCCGCGCTCGGAAATCTCTGGTCCGATTCGGCCGAGTGACCACTCAAAATGTTCCTCTAGACAAGCTCTATCCAACGGTGTGATCAGTCGTGGGACTATTTTGATGAATTCCTGAGAGAAAAATCCACATACCTCAAATAAACCGGGTAATTATTAAAAGTTTGCAAGCTCCGCGCTCGAAAATTCCTGGTCCGATTCGGCCGAGTGACCACTCAAAATGTTCCTCTAGACAAGCTCTATCCAACGGTGGGATCAGTCGTGGGATTATTTTGATGAATTCCGGAGATAGAAATACACATACGTCAAATATACCGGGTAAATATTAAAAGTTTGCACGCTCCGCGCTCGGAAATCTCTGGTCCGATTCGGCCGAGTGACCACTCAAAATGTTCCTCTAGACAAGCTCTATCCAACGGTGCGATCAGTCGTGGGACTATTTTGATGAATTCCGGAGAGAAAAATCCACATACCCCAAATAAACCGGGTAATTATTAAAAGTTTGCACGCTCCGCGCTCGGAAATTTCTGGTCCGATTCGGCCGTGTGACCACTCAAAATGTTCCTTTAGACAAGCTCTATCCAACGGTGGGATCAGTCGTGGGACTATTTTGATGAATTCCTGAGAAAAAAATTCACACACGTCAAATAAACCGGGTAATTATAAAAAGTTTGCACGCTCCGCGCTCGGAAATTCCTGGTCCGATTTGGACGAGTGACCACTCAAAATGTTCCTCTAGACAAGCTCTATCCAACGGTGCGATCAGTCGTGGGACTATTTTGATGAATTCCTGAGAAAAAAATCCACATACCTCTAATAAACCGGGTAATTATAAAAAGTTTGCACGCTCCGCGCTCGGAAATTCCTGGTCCGATTTGGACGAGTGACCACTCAAAATGTTCCTCTAGACAAGCTCTATCCAACGGTGGGATCAGTCGTGGGATTATTTTGATGAATTCCGGAGATAGAAATACACATACGTCAAATATACCGGGTAAATATTAAAAGTTTGCACGCTCCGCGCTCGGAAATCTCTGGTCCGATTCGGCCGAGTGACCACTCAAAATGTTCCTCTAGACAAGCTGTATCCAACGGTGCGATCAGTCGTGGGACTATTTTGATGAATTCCGGAGAGAAAAATCCACATACCTCAAATAAACCGGGTAATTATTAAAAGTTTGCACGCTCCGCGCTCGGAAATTTCTGGTCCGATTCGGCCGTGCGACCACTCAAAATGTTCCTCTAGACAAGCTCTATCCAACGGTGGGATCAGTCGTGGGATTATATTGATGAATTCCGGAGATAGAAATACACATACGTCAAATATACCGGGTAAATATTAAAAGTTTGCACGCTCCGCGCTCGGAAATCTCTGGTCCGATTCGGCCGAGTGACCACTCAAAATGTTCCTCTAGACAAGCTCTATCCAACGGTGTGATCAGTCGTGGGACTATTTTGATGAATTCCTGAGAGAAAAATCCACATACCTCAAATAAACCGGGTAATTATTAAAAGTTTGCAAGCTCCGCGCTCGAAAATTCCTGGTCCGATTCGGCCGAGTGACCACTCAAAATGTTCCTCTAGACAAGCTCTATCCAACGGTGGGATCAGTCGTGGGATTATTTTGATGAATTCCGGAGATAGAAATACACATACGTCAAATATACCGGGTAAATATTAAAAGTTTGCACGCTCCGCGCTCGGAAATCTCTGGTCCGATTCGGCCGAGTGACCACTCAAAATGTTCCTCTAGACAAGCTCTATCCAACGGTGCGATCAGTCGTGGGACTATTTTGATGAATTCCGGAGAGAAAAATCCACATACCCCAAATAAACCGGGTAATTATTAAAAGTTTGCACGCTCCGCGCTCGGAAATTTCTGGTCCGATTCGGCCGTGTGACCACTCAAAATGTTCCTTTAGACAAGCTCTATCCAACGGTGGGATCAGTCGTGGGACTATTTTGATGAATTCCTGAGAAAAAAATTCACACACGTCAAATAAACCGGGTAATTATAAAAAGTTTGCACGCTCCGCGCTCGGAAATTCCTGGTCCGATTTGGACGAGTGACCACTCAAAATGTTCCTCTAGACAAGCTCTATCCAACGGTGGGATCAGTCGTGGGACTATTTTGATGAATTCCGGAGATAGAAATACACATACGTCAAATAAACCGGGTAATTATTAAAAGATTGCACGCTCCGCGCTCGGAAATCTCTGGTCCGATTCGGACGAGTGACCACTCAAAATGTTCCTCTAGACAAGCTCTATCCAACGGTGGGATCAGTCGTGGGACTATTTTGATGAATTCCGGAGAGAAAAATCCACATACCTCAAATAAACCGGGTAATTATTAAAAGTTTGCACGCTCCGCGCTCGGAAATTTCTGGTCCGATTCGGCCGTGTGACCACTCAAAATGTTCCTTTAGACAAGCTCTATCCAACGGTGGGATCAGTCGTGGGACTATTTTGATGAATTCCTGAGAAAAAAATTCACACACGTCAAATCAACCGGGTAATTATTAAAAGATTGCACGCTCCGCGCTCGGAAATCTCTGGTCCGATTCGGCCGAGTGACCACTCAAAATGTTCCTCTAGACAAGCTCTATCCAACAGTGGGATCAGTCGTGGGACTATTTTGATGAATTCCGGAGATAGAAATACACATACGTCAAATAAACCGGGTAATTATTAAAAGATTGCACGCTCCGCGCTCGGAAATCTCTGGTCCGATTCGGCCGAGTGACCACTCAAAATGTTCCTTTAGACAAGCTCTATCCAACGGTGCGATCAGTCGTGGGACTATTTTGATGAATTCCTGAGAGAAAAATCCACATACCTCTAATAAACCGGGTAATTATAAAAAGTTTGCACGCTCCGCGCTCGGAAATTCCTGGTCCGATTTGGACGAGTGACCACTCAAAATGTTCCTTTAGACAAGCTCTATCCAACGGTGGGATCAGTCGTGGGACTATTTTGATGAATTCCGGAGAGAAAAATCCACATACCTCAAATAAACCGGGTAATTATTAAAAGTTTGCACGCTCCGCGCTCGGAAATTTCTGGTCCGATTCGGCCGTGCGACCACTCAAAATGTTCCTCTAGACAAGCTCTATCCAACGGTGGGATCAGTCGTGGGATTATTTTGATGAATTCCGGAGATAGAAATACACATACGTCAAATATACCGGGTAAATATTAAAAGTTTGCACGCTCCGCGCTCGGAAATCTCTGGTCCGATTCGGCCGAGTGACCACTCAAAATGTTCCTCTAGACAAGCTCTATCCAACGGTGTGATCAGTCGTGGGACTATTTTGATGAATTCCTGAGAGAAAAATCCACATACCTCAAATAAACCGGGTAATTATTAAAAGTTTGCAAGCTCCGCGCTCGAAAATTCCTGGTCCGATTCGGCCGAGTGACCACTCAAAATGTTCCTCTAGACAAGCTCTATCCAACGGTGGGATCAGTCGTGGGATTATTTTGATGAATTCCGGAGATAGAAATACACATACGTCAAATATACCGGGTAAATATTAAAAGTTTGCACGCTCCGCGCTCGGAAATCTCTGGTCCGATTCGGCCGAGTGACCACTCAAAATGTTCCTCTAGACAAGCTCTATCCAACGGTGCGATCAGTCGTGGGACTATTTTGATGAATTCCGGAGAGAAAAATCCACATACCCCAAATAAACCGGGTAATTATTAAAAGTTTGCACGCTCCGCGCTCGGAAATTTCTGGTCCGATTCGGCCGTGTGACCACTCAAAATGTTCCTTTAGACAAGCTCTATCCAACGGTGGGATCAGTCGTGGGACTATTTTGATGAATTCCTGAGAAAAAAATTCACACACGTCAAATAAACCGGGTAATTATAAAAAGTTTGCACGCTCCGCGCTCGGAAATTCCTGGTCCGATTTGGACGAGTGACCACTCAAAATGTTCCTCTAGACAAGCTCTATCCAACGGTGCGATCAGTCGTGGGACTATTTTGATGAATTCCTGAGAAAAAAATCCACATACCTCTAATAAACCGGGTAATTATAAAAAGTTTGCACGCTCCGCGCTCGGAAATTCCTGGTCCGATTTGGACGAGTGACCACTCAAAATGTTCCTCTAGACAAGCTCTATCCAACGGTGGGATCAGTCGTGGGATTATTTTGATGAATTCCGGAGATAGAAATACACATACGTCAAATATACCGGGTAAATATTAAAAGTTTGCACGCTCCGCGCTCGGAAATCTCTGGTCCGATTCGGCCGAGTGACCACTCAAAATGTTCCTCTAGACAAGCTGTATCCAACGGTGCGATCAGTCGTGGGACTATTTTGATGAATTCCGGAGAGAAAAATCCACATACCTCAAATAAACCGGGTAATTATTAAAAGTTTGCACGCTCCGCGCTCGGAAATTTCTGGTCCGATTCGGCCGTGCGACCACTCAAAATGTTCCTCTAGACAAGCTCTATCCAACGGTGGGATCAGTCGTGGGATTATATTGATGAATTCCGGAGATAGAAATACACATACGTCAAATATACCGGGTAAATATTAAAAGTTTGCACGCTCCGCGCTCGGAAATCTCTGGTCCGATTCGGCCGAGTGACCACTCAAAATGTTCCTCTAGACAAGCTCTATCCAACGGTGTGATCAGTCGTGGGACTATTTTGATGAATTCCTGAGAGAAAAATCCACATACCTCAAATAAACCGGGTAATTATTAAAAGTTTGCAAGCTCCGCGCTCGAAAATTCCTGGTCCGATTCGGCCGAGTGACCACTCAAAATGTTCCTCTAGACAAGCTCTATCCAACGGTGGGATCAGTCGTGGGATTATTTTGATGAATTCCGGAGATAGAAATACACATACGTCAAATATACCGGGTAAATATTAAAAGTTTGCACGCTCCGCGCTCGGAAATCTCTGGTCCGATTCGGCCGAGTGACCACTCAAAATGTTCCTCTAGACAAGCTCTATCCAACGGTGCGATCAGTCGTGGGACTATTTTGATGAATTCCGGAGAGAAAAATCCACATACCCCAAATAAACCGGGTAATTATTAAAAGTTTGCACGCTCCGCGCTCGGAAATTTCTGGTCCGATTCGGCCGTGTGACCACTCAAAATGTTCCTTTAGACAAGCTCTATCCAACGGTGGGATCAGTCGTGGGACTATTTTGATGAATTCCTGAGAAAAAAATTCACACACGTCAAATAAACCGGGTAATTATAAAAAGTTTGCACGCTCCGCGCTCGGAAATTCCTGGTCCGATTTGGACGAGTGACCACTCAAAATGTTCCTCTAGACAAGCTCTATCCAACGGTGGGATCAGTCGTGGGACTATTTTGATGAATTCCGGAGATAGAAATACACATACGTCAAATAAACCGGGTAATTATTAAAAGATTGCACGCTCCGCGCTCGGAAATCTCTGGTCCGATTCGGACGAGTGACCACTCAAAATGTTCCTCTAGACAAGCTCTATCCAACGGTGGGATCAGTCGTGGGACTATTTTGATGAATTCCGGAGAGAAAAATCCACATACCTCAAATAAACCGGGTAATTATTAAAAGTTTGCACGCTCCGCGCTCGGAAATTTCTGGTCCGATTCGGCCGTGTGACCACTCAAAATGTTCCTTTAGACAAGCTCTATCCAACGGTGGGATCAGTCGTGGGACTATTTTGATGAATTCCTGAGAAAAAAATTCACACACGTCAAATCAACCGGGTAATTATTAAAAGATTGCACGCTCCGCGCTCGGAAATCTCTGGTCCGATTCGGCCGAGTGACCACTCAAAATGTTCCTCTAGACAAGCTCTATCCAACAGTGGGATCAGTCGTGGGACTATTTTGATGAATTCCGGAGATAGAAATACACATACGTCAAATAAACCGGGTAATTATTAAAAGATTGCACGCTCCGCGCTCGGAAATCTCTGGTCCGATTCGGCCGAGTGACCACTCAAAATGTTCCTTTAGACAAGCTCTATCCAACGGTGCGATCAGTCGTGGGACTATTTTGATGAATTCCTGAGAGAAAAATCCACATACCTCAAATAAACCGGGTAATAATTAAAAGATTGCACGCTCCGCGCTCGGAAATCTCTGGTCCGATTCGGCGGAGTGACCACTCAAAATGTTCCTTTAGACAAGCTCTATCCAACGGGGTGATCAGTCGTGGGACTATTTTGATGAATTCCTCAGAGAAAAATCCACATACCTCTAATAAACCGGTTAATTATTAAAAGTTTGCACGCTCCGAGCTCGGAAATTCCTGGTCCGATTTGGACGAGTGACCACTCAAAATGTTCCTCTAGACAAGCTCTATCCAACGGTGCGATCAGTTTTGGGACTATTTTGATGAATTCCTGAGAGAAAAATCCACATACCTCTAATAAACCGGTTAATGATTAAAAGTTTGCACGCTCCGCGCTCGGAAATTTCTGGTCCGATTCGGCCGAGTGACCACTCAAAATGTTCCTTTAGACAAGCTCTATCCAACGGTGTGATCAGTCGTGGGACTATTTTGATGAATTCCTGAGAGAAAAATCCACATACCTCAAATAAACCGGGTAATTATTAAAAGTTTGCAAGCTCCGCGCTCGAAAATTCCTGGTCCGATTCGGCCGAGTGACCACTCAAAATGTTCCTCTAGACAAGCTCTATCCAACGGTGTGATCAGTCGTGGGACTATTTTGATGAATTCCTGAGAAAAAAATCCACATACCTCTAATAAACCGGGTAATTATAAAAAGTTTGCACGCTCCGCGCTCGGAAATTCCTGGTCCGATTTGGACGAGTGACCACTCAAAATGTTCCTCTAGACAAGCTCTATCCAACGGTGGCATCAGTCGTGGGACTATTTTGATGAATTCCGGAGATAGAAATACACATACGTCAAATCAACCGGGTAATTATTAAAAGATTGCACGCTCCGCGCTCGTAAATCTCTGGTCCGATTCGGCCGAGTGACCACTCAAAATGTTCCTCTAGACAAGCTCTATCCAACAGTGGGATCAGTCGTGGGACTATTTTGATGAATTCCGGAGATAGAAATACACATACGTCAAATAAACCGGGTAATTATTAAAAGATTGCACGCTCCGCGCTCGGAAATCTCTGGTCCGATTCGGCCGAGTGACCACTCAAAATGTTCCTTTAGACAAGCTCTATCCAACGGTGCGATCAGTCGTGGGACTATTTTGATGAATTCCTGAGAGAAAAATCCACATACCTCAAATAAACCGGGTAATTATTAAAAGATTGCACGCTCCGCGCTCGGAAATCTCTGGTCCGATTCGGCCGAGTGACGACTCAAAATGTTCCTTTAGACAAGCTCTATCCAACGGGGTGATCAGTCGTGGGACTATTTTGATGAATTCCTCAGAGAAAAATCCACATACCTCTAATAAACCGGTTAATTATTAAAAGTTTGCAAGCTCCGCGCTCGGAAATTCCTGGTCCGATTCGGCCGAGTGACCACTCAAAATGTTCCGTTAGACAAGCTCTATCCAACGGTGTGATCAGTCGTGGGACTATTTTGATGAATTCCTGAGAGAAAAATCCACATACCTCAAATAAACCGGGTAATTATTAAAAGTTTGCACGCTCCGCGCTCGGAAATCTCTGGTCCGATTCGGCCGAGTGACCACTCAAAATGTTCCTCTAGACAAGCTCTATCCAACAGTGGGATCAGTCGTTGGACTATTTTGATGAATTCCGGAGATAGAAATACACATACGTCAAATATACCGGGTAATTATTAAAAGTTTGCACGCTCCGCGCGCGGAAATTCCTGGTCCGATTCGGCCGTGCGACCACTCAAAATGTTCCTCTAGACAAGCTCTATCCAACAGTGGGATCAGTCGTGGGACTATTTTGATGAATTCCGGAGATAGAAATACACATACGTCAAATATACCGGGTAATTATTAAAAGTTTGCACGCTCCGCGCTCGGAAATTCCTGGTCCGATTCGGCCGTGTGACCACTCAAAATGTTCCTCTAGTCAAGCTCTATCCAACAGTGCGATCAGTCGTGGGACTATTTTGATGAATTCCGGAGAGAAAAATCCACATACCTCAAATAAACCGGGTAAATATTAAAAGTTTGCACGCTCCGCGCTCGGAAATTTCTGGTCCGATTCGGCCGTGTGACCACTCAAAATGTTCCTCTAGACAAGCTCTCTCCAACGGTGCGATCAGTCGTGGGACTATTTTGATGAATTCCTGAGAGAAAAATCCACATACCTCAAATAAACCGGTTAATTATTAAAAGATTGCACGCTCCGCGCTCGGAAATCTCTGGTCCGATTCGGCCGAGTGACCACTCAAAATGTTCCTTTAGACAAGCTCTATCCAACGGTGCGATCAGTCGTGGGACTATTTTGATGAATTCCTGAGAGAAAAATCCACATACCTCAAATAAACCGGGTAATTATTAAAAGATTGCACGCTCCGCGCTCGGAAATCACTGGTCCGATTCGGCCGAGTGACCACTCAAAATGTTCCTTTAGACAAGCTCTATCCAACGGTGGGATCAGTCGTGGGACTATTTTGATGAATTCCTGAGAAAAAAATTCACACACGCCAAATAAACCGGGTAATTATAAAAAGTTTGCACGCTCCGCGCTCGGAAATTCCTGGTCCGATTCGGCCGAGTGACCACTCAAAATGTTCCTTTAGACAAGCTCTATCCAACGGTGTGATCAGTCGTGGGACTATTTTGATGAATTCCTGAGAGAAAAATCTACATACCTCAAATAAACCGGGTAATTATTAAAAGTTTGCAAGCTCCGCGCTCGAAAATTCCTGGTCAGATTCGGCCGAGTGACCACTCAAAATGTTCCTCTAGACAAGCTCTATCCAACGGTGCGATCAGTCGTGGGACTATTTTGATGAATTCCTGAGAGAAAAATCCACATACCTCAAATAAACCGGGTAATTATTAAAAGATTGCACGCTCCGCGCTCGGAAATCTCTGGTCCGATTCGGCCGAGTGACCACTCAAAATGTTCCTTTAGACAAGCTCTATCCAACGGTGTGATCAGTCGTGGGACTATTTTGATGAATTCCTGAGAGAAAAATCCACATACCTCAAATAAACCGGGTAAATATTAAAAGTTTGCACGCTCCGCGCTCGGAAATTCCTGGTCCGATTCGGCCGAGTGACCACTCAAAATGTTCCTCTAGACAAGCTCTATCCAACAGTGGGATCAGTCGTTGGACTATTTTGATGAATTCCGGAGATAGAAATACACATACGTCAAATATACCGGGTAATTATTAAAAGTTTGCACGCTCCGCGCGCGGAAATTCCTGGTCCGATTCGGCCGTGCGACCACTCAAAATGTTCCTCTAGACAAGCTCTATCCAACAGTGGGATCAGTCGTGGGACTATTTTGATGAATTCCTGAGAGAAAAATCCACATACCTCAAATAAACCGGGTAATTATTAAAAGATTGCACGCTCCGCGCTCGGAAATTTCTGGTCCGATTGGGCCGAGTGAACATTCAAAATGTTCCTCTAGACAAGCTCTATCCATCGGTGGCATCAGTCGTGGGACCATTTTGATGAGTTCCTGAGAAAAAAATTCACACACGTCAAATAAACCGGGTAATTATTAAAAGATTGCACGCTCCGCGCTCGGAAATCTCTGGTCCGATTCGGCCGAGTGACTACTCAAAATGTTCCTCTAGACAAGCTCTATCCAACAGTGGGGTCAGTCGTGGGACTATTTTGATGAATTCCGGAGATAGAAATACACATACGTCAAATATACCGGGTAATTATTAAAAGTTTGCACGCTCCGCGCTCGGAAATTCCTGGTCCGATTCGGCCGTGTGACCACTCAAAATGTTCCTTTAGACAAGCTCTATCCAACGGTGTGATCAGTCGTGGGACTATTTTGATGAATTCCTGAGAGAAAAATCCACATACCTCAAATAAACCGGGTAAATATTAAAAGTTTGCACGCTCCGCGCTCGGAAATTTCTGGTCCGATTCGGCCGTGTGACCACTCAAAATGTTCCTTTAGACAAGCTCTATCCAACGGTGGGATCAGTCGTGGGACTATTTTGATGAATTCCTGAGAAAAAAATTCACACACGTCAAATAAACCGGGTAATTATAAAAAGTTTGCACGCTCCGCGCTCGGAAATTCCTGGTCCGATTTGAACGAGTGACCACTCAAAATGTTCCTCTAGACAAGCTCTATCCAACGGTGCGATCAGTCGTGGGACTATTTTGATGAATTCCTGAGAGAAAAATCCACATACCTCAAATAAACCGGGTAATTATTAAAAGATTGCACGCTCCGCGCTCGGAAATTTCTGGTCCGATTCGGCCGAGTGACCACTCAAAATGTTCCTCTAGACAAGCTCTATCCAACGGTGGGATCAGTCGTGGGACTATTTTGATGAATTCCGGAGATAGAAATACACATACGTCAAATAAACCGGGTAATTATTAAAAGATTGCACGCTCCGCGCTCGGAAATCTCTGGTCCGATTCGGCCGAGTGACCACTCAAAATGTTCCTCTAGACAAGCTCTATCCAACGGTGGGCTCAGTCGTGGGACTATTTTGATGAATTCCTGAGAAAAAAATCCACATACCTCAAATAAACCGGTTAATTATTAAAAGATTGCACGCTCCGCGCTCGGAAATCTCTGGTCCGATTCGGCCGAGTGACCACTCAAAATGTTCCTTTAGACAAGCTCTATCCAACGGGGTGATCAGTCGTGGGACTATTTTGATGAATTCCGGAGATAGAAATACACATACGTCAAATATACCGGGTAATTATTAAAAGTTTGCACGCTCCGCGCTCGGAAATTCCTGGTCCGATTCGGCCGTGTGACCACTCAAAATGTTCCTCTAGACAAGCTCTATCCAACGGTGGGCTCAGTCGTGGGACTATTTTGATGAATTCCTGAGAAAAAAATCCACATACCTCAAATAAACCGGGTAATTATTAAAAGATTGCACGCTCCGCGCTCGGAAATCTCTGGTCCGATTCGGCCGAGTGACCACTCAAAATGTTCCTTTAGACAAGCTCTATCCAACGGTGTGATCAGTCGTGGGACTATTTTGATGAATTCCTGAGAAAAAAATCCACATACCTCAAATAAACCGGGTAATTATTAAAAGTTTGCACGCTCCGCGCTCGGAAATTCCTGGTCCGATTCGGCCGTGTGACCACACAAAATGTTCCTTTAGACAAGCTCTATCCAACGGTGCGATCAGTCGTGGGACTATTTTGATGAATTCCTGAGAGAAAAATCCACATACCTCAAATAAACCGGGTAATTATTAAAAGATTGCACGCTCCGCGCTCGGAAATCTCTGGTCCGATTCGGCCGAGTGACCACTCAAAATGTTCCTCTAGACAAGCTCTATCCAACGGTGGGCTCAGTCGTGGGACTATTTTGATGAATTCCGGAGATAGAAATACACATACGTCAAATAAACCGGGTAATTATTAAAAGATTGCACGCTCCGCGCTCGGAAATCTCTGGTCCGATTCGGCCGAGTGACCACTCAAAATGTTCCTCTAGACAAGCTCTATCCAACGGTGGGCTCAGTCGTGGGACTATTTTGATGAATTCCTGAGAAAAAAATCCACATACCTCAAATAAACCGGTTAATTATTAAAAGATTGCACGCTCCGCGCTCGGAAATCTCTGGTCCGATTCGGCCGAGTGACCACTCAAAATGTTCCTTTAGACAAGCTCTATCCAACGGTGCGATCAGGCGTGGGACTATTTTGATGAATTCCTGAGAGAAAAATCCACATACCTCAAATAAACCGGGTAATTATTAAAAGATTGCAAGCTCCGCGCTCGGACATTCCTGGTCCGATTCGGCCGAGTGACCACTCAAAATGTTCCTTTAGACAAGCTCTATCCAACGGTGGGATCAGTCGTGGGACTATTTTGATGAATTCCTGAGAAAAAAATTCACACACGTCAAATAAACCGGGTAATTATAAAAAGTTTGCACGCTCCGCGCTCGGAAATTCCTGGTCCGATTTGGACGAGTGACCACTCAAAATGTTCCTCTAGACAAGCTCTATCCAACGGTGCGATCAGTCTTGGGACTATTTTGATGAATTCCTGAGAGAAAAATCCACATACCTCTAATAAACCGGTTAATGATTAAAAGTTTGCAAGCTCCGCGCTCGGAAATTCCTGGTCCGATTCGGCCGAGTGACCACTCAAAATGTTCCTCTAGACAAGCTCTATCCAACGGTGCGATCAGTCGTGGGACTATTTTGATGAATTCCTGAGAAAAAAATCCACATACCTCAAATAAACCGGGTAATTATTAAAAGTTTGCACGCTCCGCGCTCGGAAATTTCTGGTCCGATTCGGCCGAGTGACCACGCAAAATGTTCCTTTAGACAAGCTCTATCCAACGGTGTGATCAGTCGTGGGACTATTTTGATGAATTCCTGAGAGAAAAATCCACATACCTCAAATAAACCGGGTAATTATTAAAAGTTTGCAAGCTCCGCGCTCGAAAATTCCTGGTCCGATTCGGCCGAGTGACCACTCAAAATGTTCCTCTAGACAAGCTCTTTCCAACGGTGCGATCAGTCGTGGGACTATTTTGATGAATTCCTGAGAGAAAAATCCACATACCTCAAAAAAACCGGGTAATTATTAAAAGTTTGCACGCTCTGCGCTCGGAAATTCCTGGTCCGATTCGGCAGTGTGACCACTCAAAATGTTCCTTAAGACAAGCTCTATCCAACGGTGGGCTCAGTCGTGGGACTATTTTGATGAATTCCTGAGAAAAAAATCCACATACCTCAAATAAACCGGGTAATTATTAAAAGATTGCACGCTCCGCGCTCGGAAATCTCTGGTCCGATTCGGCCGAGTGACCACTCAAAATGTTCCTCTAGACAAGCTCTATCCAACGGTGGGATCAGTCGTGGGACTATTTTGATGAATTCCGGAGATAGAAATACACATACGTCAAATAAACCGGGTAATTATTAAAAGATTGCACGCTCCGCGCTCGGAAATCTCTGGTCCGATTCGGCCGAGTGACCACTCAAAATGTTCCTTTAGACAAGCTCTATCCAACGGTGTGATCAGTCGTGGGACTATTTTGATGAATTCCTGAGAAAAAAATCCACATACCTCAAATAAACCGGGTAATTATTAAAAGTTTGCACGCTCCGCGCTCGGAAATTCCTGGTCCGATTCGGCCGTGTGACCACACAAAATGTTCCTTTAGACAAGCTCTATCCAACGGTGCGATCAGTCGTGGGACTATTTTGATGAATTCCTGAGAGAAAAATCCACATACCTCAAATAAACCGGGTAATTATTAAAAGATTGCACGCTCCGCGCTCGGAAATCTCTGGTCCGATTCGGCCGAGTGACCACTCAAAATGTTCCTCTAGACAAGCTCTATCCAACGGTGGGCTCAGTCGTGGGACTATTTTGATGAATTCCGGAGATAGAAATACACATACGTCAAATAAACCGGGTAATTATTAAAAGATTGCACGCTCCGCGCTCGGAAATCTCTGGTCCGATTCGGCCGAGTGACCACTCAAAATGTTCCTCTAGACAAGCTCTATCCAACGGTGGGCTCAGTCGTGGGACTATTTTGATGAATTCCTGAGAAAAAAATCCACATACCTCAAATAAACCGGTTAATTATTAAAAGATTGCACGCTCCGCGCTCGGAAATCTCTGGTCCGATTCGGCCGAGTGACCACTCAAAATGTTCCTTTAGACAAGCTCTATCCAACGGTGGGATCAGTCGTGGGACTATTTTGATGAATTCCTGAGAAAAAAATTCACACACGTCAAATAAACCGGGTAATTATAAAAAGTTTGCACGCTCCGCGCTCGGAAATTCCTGGTCCGATTTGGACGAGTGACCACTCAAAATGTTCCTCTAGACAAGCTCTATCCAACGGTGCGATCAGTCTTGGGACTATTTTGATGAATTCCTGAGAGAAAAATCCACATACCTCTAATAAACCGGTTAATGATTAAAAGTTTGCAAGCTCCGCGCTCGGAAATTCCTGGTCCGATTCGGCCGTGTGACCACTCAAAATGTTCCTCTAGACAAGCTCTATCCAACGGTGGGATCAGTAGTGGGACTATTTTGATGAATTCCGGAGATAGAAATACACATACGTCAAATAAACCGGGTAATTATTAAAAGTTTGCAAGCTCCGCGCTCGGAAATTCCTGGTCCGATTCGGCCGTGTGACCACTCAAAATGTTCCTCTAGACAAGCTCTATCCAACGGTGGGATCAGTAGTGGGACTATTTTGATGAATTCCGGAGATAGAAATACACATACGTCAAATATACCGGGTAATTATTAAAAGTTTGCACGCTCCGCGCTCGGAAATTCCTGGTCCGATTGGGCCGAGTGACCACTAAAATGTTCCTCTAGACAAGCTCTATCCAACGGTGGGATCAGTAGTGGGACTATTTTGATGAATTCCGGAGATAGAAATACACATACGTCAAATAAACCGGGTAATTATTAAAAGTTTGCACGCTCCGCGCTCGGAAATTCCTGGTCCGATTCGGCCGAGTGACCACTAAAATGTTCCTCTAGACAAGCTCTATCCAACGGTGGGATCAGTCGTGGGACTATTTTGATGAATTCCGGAGATAGAAATACACATACGTCAAATATACCGGGTAATTATTAAAAGTTTGCACGCTCTGCGCTTGGAAATTCCTGGTCCGATTCGGCCGTGTGACCACTCAAAATGTTCCTCTAGACAAGCTCTATCCAACGGTTGGATCAGTCGTGGGACTATTTTGATGAATTCCGGAGATAGAAATACACATACGTCAAATATACCGGGTAATTATTAAAAGTTTGCACGCTCCGCGCTCGGAAATCTCTGGTCCGATTCGGCCGAGTGACCACTCAAAATGTTCCTCTAGACAAGCTCTATCCAACGGTGGGATCAGTCGTGGGACTATTTTGATGAATTCCGGAGAGAAAAATCCACATACCTCAAATAAACCGGGTAATTATTAAAAGTTTGCACGCTCCGCGCTCGAAAATTCCTGGTCCGATTCGGCCGAGTGACCACTCAAAATGTTCCTCTAGACAAGCTCTATCCAACGGTGCGATCAGTCGTGGGACTATTTTGATGAATTCCTGAGAAAAAAATCCACATACCTCTAATAAACCGGGTAATTATAAAAAGTTTGCACGCTCCGCGCTCGGAAATTCCTGGTCCGATTTGGACGAGTGACCACTCAAAATGTTCCTCTAGACAAGCTCTATCCAACGGTGCAATCAGTCATGGGACTATTTTGATGAATTCCTGAGAGAAAACTTCACATACCTCAAATAAACAGGGTAATTATTAAAAGTTTGCACGCTCTGCGCTTGGAAATTCCTGGTCCGATTCGGCCGTGTGACCACTCAAAATGTTCCTCTAGACAAGCTCTATCCAACGGTGCAATCAGTCATGGGACTATTTTGATGAATTCCTGAGAGAAAACTTCACATACCTCAAATAAACAGGGTAATTATTAAAAGTTTGCACGCTCCGCGCTCGGAAATTCCTGGTCCGATTCGGCCGTGTGACCACTCAAAATGTTCCTCTAGACAAGCTCTATCCAACGGTGGGATCAGTCGTGGGACTATTTTGATGAATTCCGGAGATAGAAATACACATACGTCAAATATACCGGGTAATTATTAAAAGTTTGCACGCTCCGCGCTCGGAAATTCCTGGTCCGATTGGGCCGAGTGACCACTAAAATGTTCCTCTAGACAAGCTCTATCCAACGGTGGGATCAGTAGTGGGACTATTTTGATGAATTCCGGAGATAGAAATACACATACGTCAAATAAACCGGGTAATTATTAAAAGTTTGCACGCTCCGCGCTCGGAAATTCCTGGTCCGATTCGGCCGAGTGACCACTAAAATGTTCCTCTAGACAAGCTCTATCCAACGGTGGGATCAGTCGTGGGACTATTTTGATGAATTCCGGAGATAGAAATACACATACGTCAAATATACCGGGTAATTATTAAAAGTTTGCACGCTCTGCGCTTGGAAATTCCTGGTCCGATTCGGCCGTGTGACCACTCAAAATGTTCCTCTAGACAAGCTCTATCCAACGGTTGGATCAGTCGTGGGACTATTTTGATGAATTCCGGAGATAGAAATACACATACGTCAAATATACCGGGTAATTATTAAAAGTTTGCACGCTCCGCGCTCGGAAATTCCTGGTCCGATTCGGCCGTGTGACCACTAAAATGTTCCTCTAGACAAGCTCTATCCAACGGTGGGATCAGTCGTGGGACTATTTTGATGAATTCCGGAGATAGAAATACACATACGTCAAATATACCGGGTAATTATTAAAAGTTTGCACGCTCCGCGCTCGGAAATTCCTGGTCCGATTCGGCCGTGTGACCACTAAAATGTTCCTCTAGACAAGCTCTATCCAACGGTGGGATCAGTCGTGGGACTATTTTGATGAATTCCGGAGATAGAAATACACATACGTCAAATATACCGGGTAATTATTAAAAGTTTGCACGCTCCGCGCTCGGAAATTCCTGGTCCGATTCGGCCGTGTGACCACTCAAAATGTTCCTCTAGACAAGCTCTATCCAACGGTCGGATCAGTCGTGGGACTATTTTGATGAATTCCGGAGATAGAAATACACATACGTCAAATATACCGGGTAATTATTAAAAGTTTGCACGCTCCGCGCTCGGAAATTCCTGGTCCGATTCGGCCGAGTGACCAATAAAATGTTCCTCTAGACAAGCTCTATCCAACGGTGGGATCAGTAGTGGGACTATTTTGATGAATTCCTGAGAGAAAAATCCACATACCTCAAATAAACCGGGTAATTATTAAAAGTTTGCAAGCTCCGCGCTCGAAAATTCCTGGTCCGATTCGGCCGAGTGACCACTCAAAATGTTCCTCTAGACAAGCTCTATCCAACGGTGGGATCAGTAGTGGGACTATTTTGATGAATTCCTGAGAGAAAAATCCACATACCTCAAATAAACCGGGTAATTATTAAAAGTTTGCAAGCTCCGCGCTCGAAAATTCCTGGTCCGATTCGGCCGTGCGACCACTCAAAATGTTCCTCTAGACAAGCTCTATCCAACAGTGGGATCAGTCGTTGGACTATTTTGATGAATTCCGGAGATACAAATACACATACGTCAAATATACCGGGTAATTATTAAAAGTTTGCACGCTCCGCGCTCGGAAATCTCTGGTCCGATTCGGCCGAGTGACCACTCAAAATGTTCCTCTAGACAAGCTCTATCCAACGGTGGGATCAGTCGTGGGACTATTTTGATGAATTCCGGAGAGAAAAATCCACATACCTCAAATAAACCGGGTAATTATTAAAAGTTTGCACGCTCCGCGCTCGAAAATTCCTGGTCCGATTCGGCCGAGTGACCACTCAAAATGTTCCTCTAGACAAGCTCTATCCAACGGTGCGATCAGTCGTGGGACTATTTTGATGAATTCCTGAGAAAAAAATCCACATACCTCTAATAAACCGGGTAATTATAAAAAGTTTGCACGCTCCGCGCTCGGAAATTCCTGGTCCGATTTGGACGAGTGACCACTCAAAATGTTCCTCTAGACAAGCTCTATCCAACGGTGGGATCAGTCGTGGGATTATTTTGATGAATTCCGGAGATAGAAATACACATACGTCAAATATACCGGGTAAATATTAAAAGTTTGCACGCTCCGCGCTCGGAAATCTCTAGTCCGATTCGGCCGAGTGACCACTCAAAATGTTCCTCTAGACAAGCTCTATCCAACGGTGCGATCAGTCGTGGGACTATTTTGATGAATTCCGGAGAGAAAAATCCACATACCTCAAATAAACCGGGTAAATATTAAAAGTTTGCACGCTCCGCGCTCGGAAATCTCTGGTCCGATTCGGCCGAGTGACCACTCAAAATGTTCCTCTAGACAAGCTCTATCCAACGGTGCGATCAGTCGTGGGACTATTTTGATGAATTCCGGAGAGAAAAATCCACATACCTCAAATAAACCGGGTAATTATTAAAAGTTTGCACGCTCCGCGCTCGGAAATTCCTGGTCCGATTCGGCCGGGTGACCACTCAAAATGTTCCTCTAGACAAGCTCTATCCAACGGTGGGATCAGTCGTGGGACTATTTTGATAAATTCCGGAGATAGAAATACACATACGTCAAATATACCGGGTAATTATCAAAAGTATGCACGCTCTGCGCTTGGAAATTCCTGGTCCGATTCGGCCGTGTGACCACTCAAAATGTTCCTCTAGACAAGCTCTATCCAACGGTGCAATCAGTCATGGGACTATTTTGATGAATTCCTGAGAGAAAACTTCACATACCTCAAATAAACAGGGTAATTATTAAAAGTTTGCACGCTCCGCGCTCGGAAATTCCTGGTCCGATTCGGCCGTGTGACCACTCAAAATGTTCCTCTAGACAAGCTCTATCCAACGGTGGTATCAGTCGTTGGACTATTTTGATGAATTCCTGAGAGAAAAATCCACATACCTCAAATAAACAGGGTAATTATTAAAAGTTTGCACGCTCCGCGCTCGGAAATTCCTGGTCCGATTCGGCCGTGTGACCACTCAAAATGTTCCTCTAGACAAGCTCTATCCAACGGTGGGATCAGTCGTGGGACTATTTTGATGAATTCCGGAGATAGAAATACACATACGTCAAATATACCGGGTAATTATTAAAAGTTTGCACGCTCCGCGCTCGGAAATTCCTGGTCCGATTGGGCCGAGTGACCACTAAAATGTTCCTCTAGACAAGCTCTATCCAACGGTGGGATCAGTAGTGGGACTATTTTGATGAATTCCGGAGATAGAAATACACATACGTCAAATAAACCGGGTAATTATTAAAAGTTTGCACGCTCCGCGCTCGGAAATTCCTGGTCCGATTCGGCCGAGTGACCACTAAAATGTTCCTCTAGACAAGCTCTATCCAACGGTGGGATCAGTCGTGGGACTATTTTGATGAATTCCGGAGATAGAAATACACATACGTCAAATATACCGGGTAATTATTAAAAGTTTGCACGCTCTGCGCTTGGAAATTCCTGGTCCGATTCGGCCGTGTGACCACTCAAAATGTTCCTCTAGTCAAGCTCTATCCAACGGTTGGATCAGTCGTGGGACTATTTTGATGAATTCCGGAGATAGAAATACACATACGTCAAATATACCGGGTAATTATTAAAAGTTTGCACGCTCCGCGCTCGGAAATCTCTGGTCCGATTCGGCCGAGTGACCACTCAAAATGTTCCTCTAGACAAGCTCTATCCAACGGTGGGATCAGTCGTGGGACTATTTTGATGAATTCCGGAGAGAAAAATCCACATACCTCAAATAAACCGGGTAATTATTAAAAGTTTGCACGCTCCGCGCTCGAAAATTCCTGGTCCGATTCGGCCGAGTGACCACTCAAAATGTTCCTCTAGACAAGCTCTATCCAACGGTGCGATCAGTCGTGGGACTATTTTGTTGAATTCCTGAGAAAAAAATCCACATACCTCTAATAAACCGGGTAATTATAAAAAGTTTGCACGCTCCGCGCTCGGAAATTCCTGGTCCGATTTGGACGAGTGACCACTCAAAATGTTCCTCTAGACAAGCTCTATCCAACGGTGGGATCAGTCGTGGGATTATTTTGATGAATTCCGGAGATAGAAATACACATACGTCAAATATACCGGGTAAATATTAAAAGTTTGCACGCTCCGCGCTCGGAAATCTCTGGTCCGATTCGGCCGAGTGACCACTCAAAATGTTCCTCTAGACAAGCTCTATCCAACGGTGCGATCAGTCGTGGGACTATTTTGATGAATTCCGGAGAGAAAAATCCACATACCTCAAATAAACCGGGTAAATATTAAAAGTTTGCACGCTCCGCGCTCGGAAATCTCTGGTCCGATTCGGCCGGGTGACCACTCAAAATGTTCCTCTAGACAAGCTCTATCCAACGGTGGTATCAGTCGTGGGACTATTTTGATAAATTCCGGAGATAGAAATACACATACGTCAAATATACCGGGTAATTATCAAAAGTATGCACGCTCTGCGCTTGGAAATTCCTGGTCCGATTCGGCCGTGTGACCACTCAAAATGTTCCTCTAGACAAGCTCTATCCAACGGTGCAATCAGTCATGGGACTATTTTGATGAATTCCTGAGAGAAAACTTCACATACCTCAAATAAACAGGGTAATTATTAAAAGTTTGCACGCTCCGCGCTCGGAAATTCCTGGTCCGATTCGGCCGTGTGACCACTCAAAATGTTCCTCTAGACAAGCTCTATCCAACGGTGGTATCAGTCGTTGGACTATTTTGATGAATTCCTGAGAGAAAAATCCACATACCTCAAATAAACAGGGTAATTATTAAAAGTTTGCACGCTCCGCGCTCGGAAATTCCTGGTCCGATTCGGCCGTGTGACCACTCAAAATGTTCCTCTAGACAAGCTCTATCCAACGGTGGGATCAGTCGTGGGACTATTTTGATGAATTCCGGAGATAGAAATACACATACGTCAAATATACCGGGTAATTATTAAAAGTTTGCACGCTCCGCGCTCGGAAATTCCTGGTCCGATTCGGCCGAGTGACCACTAAAATGTTCCTCTAGACAAGCTCTATCCAACGGTGGGATCAGTCGTGGGACTATTTTGATGAATTCCGGAGATAGAAATACACATACGTCAAATATACCGGGTAATTATTAAAAGTTTGCACGCTCTGCGCTTGGAAATTCCTGGTCCGATTCGGCCGTGTGACCACTCAAAATGTTCCTCTAGACAAGCTCTATCCAACGGTTGGATCAGTCGTGGGACTATTTTGATGAATTCCGGAGATAGAAATACACATACGTCAAATATACCGGGTAATTATTAAAAGTTTGCACGCTCCGCGCTCGGAAATTCCTGGTCCGATTCGGCCGTGTGACCACTAAAATGTTCCTCTAGACAAGCTCTATCCAACGGTGGGATCAGTCGTGGGACTATTTTGATGAATTCCGGAGATAGAAATACACATACGTCAAATATACCGGGTAATTATTAAAAGTTTGCACGCTCCGCGCTCGGAAATTCCTGGTCCGATTCGGCCGAGTGACCACTCAAAATCTTCCTCTAGACAAGCTCTATCCAACGGTGCGATCAGTCGTGGGACTATTTTGATGAATTCCGGAGAGAAAAATCCACATACCTCAAATAAACCGGGTAATTATTAAAAGTTTGCACGCTCCGCGCTCGGAAATTTCTGGTCCGACTCGGCCGTGTGACCACTCAAAATGTTCCTTTAGACAAGCTCTATCCAACGGTGGGATCAGTCGTGGGACTATTTTGATGAATTCCTGAGAAAAAAATTCACACACGTCAAATAAACCGGGTAATTATAAAAAGTTTGCACGCTCCGCGCTCGAAAATTCCTGGTCCGATTCGGCCGAGTGACCACTCAAAATGTTCCTCTAGACAAGCTCTATCCAACGGTGGGATCAGTCGTGGGATTATTTTGATGAATTCCGGAGATAGAAATACACATACGTCAAATATACCGGGTAAATATTAAAAGTTTGCACGCTCCGCGCTCGGAAATCTCTGGTCCGATTCGGCCGAGTGACCACTCAAAATGTTCCTCTAGACAAGCTCTATCCAACGGTGCGATCAGTCGTGGGACTATTTTGATGAATTCCGGAGAGAAAAATCCACATACCCCAAATAAACCGGGTAATTATTAAAAGTTTGCACGCTCCGCGCTCGGAAATTTCTGGTCCGATTCGGCCGTGTGACCACTCAAAATGTTCCTTTAGACAAGCTCTATCCAACGGTGGGATCAGTCGTGGGACTATTTTGATGAATTCCTGAGAAAAAAATTCACACACGTCAAATAAACCGGGTAATTATAAAAAGTTTGCACGCTCCGCGCTCGGAAATTCCTGGTCCGATTTGGACGAGTGACCACTCAAAATGTTCCTCTAGACAAGCTCTATCCAACGGTGCGATCAGTCGTGGGACTATTTTGATGAATTCCTGAGAAAAAAATCCACATACCTCTAATAAACCGGGTAATTATAAAAAGTTTGCACGCTCCGCGCTCGGAAATTCCTGGTCCGATTTGGACGAGTGACCACTCAAAATGTTCCTCTAGACAAGCTCTATCCAACGGTGGGATCAGTCGTGGGATTATTTTGATGAATTCCGGAGATAGAAATACACATACGTCAAATATACCGGGTAAATATTAAAAGTTTGCACGCTCCGCGCTCGGAAATCTCTGGTCCGATTCGGCCGAGTGACCACTCAAAATGTTCCTCTAGACAAGCTGTATCCAACGGTGCGATCAGTCGTGGGACTATTTTGATGAATTCCGGAGAGAAAAATCCACATACCTCAAATAAACCGGGTAATTATTAAAAGTTTGCACGCTCCGCGCTCGGAAATTTCTGGTCCGATTCGGCCGTGCGACCACTCAAAATGTTCCTCTAGACAAGCTCTATCCAACGGTGGGATCAGTCGTGGGATTATTTTGATGAATTCCGGAGATAGAAATACACATACGTCAAATATACCGGGTAAATATTAAAAGTTTGCACGCTCCGCGCTCGGAAATCTCTGGTCCGATTCGGCCGAGTGACCACTCAAAATGTTCCTCTAGACAAGCTCTATCCAACGGTGTGATCAGTCGTGGGACTATTTTGATGAATTCCTGAGAGAAAAATCCACATACCTCAAATAAACCGGGTAATTATTAAAAGTTTGCAAGCTCCGCGCTCGAAAATTCCTGGTCCGATTCGGCCGAGTGACCACTCAAAATGTTCCTCTAGACAAGCTCTATCCAACGGTGCGATCAGTCGTGGGACTATTTTGATGAATTCCGGAGAGAAAAATCCACATACCCCAAATAAACCGGGTAATTATTAAAAGTTTGCACGCTCCGCGCTCGGAAATTTCTGGTCCGATTCGGCCGTGTGACCACTCAAAATGTTCCTTTAGACAAGCTCTATCCAACGGTGGGATCAGTCGTGGGACTATTTTGATGAATTCCTGAGAAAAAAATTCACACACGTCAAATAAACCGGGTAATTATAAAAAGTTTGCACGCTCCGCGCTCGGAAATTCCTGGTCCGATTTGGACGAGTGACCACTCAAAATGTTCCTCTAGACAAGCTCTATCCAACGGTGGGATCAGTCGTGGGACTATTTTGATGAATTCCGGAGATAGAAATACACATACGTCAAATAAACCGGGTAATTATTAAAAGATTGCACGCTCCGCGCTCGGAAATCTCTGGTCCGATTCGGCCGAGTGACCACTCAAAATGTTCCTCTAGACAAGCTCTATCCAACGGTGGGATCAGTCGTGGGACTATTTTGATGAATTCCGGAGAGAAAAATCCACATACCTCAAATAAACCGGGTAATTATTAAAAGTTTGCACGCTCCGCGCTCGGAAATTTCTGGTCCGATTCGGCCGTGTGACCACTCAAAATGTTCCTTTAGACAAGCTCTATCCAACGGTGGGATCAGTCGTGGGACTATTTTGATGAATTCCTGAGAAAAAAATTCACACACGTCAAATAAACCGGGTAATTATAAAAAGTTTGCACGCTCCGCGCTCGGAAATTCCTGGTCCGATTTGGACGAGTGACCACTCAAAATGTTCCTCTAGACAAGCTCTATCCAACGGTGTGATCAGTCGTGGGACTATTTTGATGAATTCCGGAGATAGAAATACACATACGTCAAATCAACCGGGTAATTATTAAAAGATTGCACGCTCCGCGCTCGGAAATCTCTGGTCCGATTCGGCCGAGTGACCACTCAAAATGTTCCTCTAGACAAGCTCTATCCAACAGTGGGATCAGTCGTGGGACTATTTTGATGAATTCCGGAGATAGAAATACACATACGTCAAATAAACCGGGTAAATATTAAAAGTTTGCACGCTCCGCGCTCGGAAATTTCTGGTCCGATTCGGCCGTGTGACCACTCAAAATGTTCCTCTAGACAAGCTCTATCCAACGGTGCGATCAGTCGTGGGACTATTTTGATGAATTCCTGAGAGAAAAATCCACATACCTCAAATAAACCGGTTAATTATTAAAAGATTGCACGCTCCGCGCTCGGAAATCTCTGGTCCGATTCGGCCGAGTGACCACTCAAAATGTTCCTTTAGACAAGCTCTATCCAACGGTGCGATCAGTCGTGGGACTATTTTGATGAATTCCTGAGAGAAAAATCCACATACCTCAAATAAACCGGGTAATAATTAAAAGATTGCACGCTCCGCGCTCGGAAATCTCTGGTCCGATTCGGCGGAGTGACCACTCAAAATGTTCCTTTAGACAAGCTCTATCCAACGGGGTGATCAGTCGTGGGACTATTTTGATGAATTCCTCAGAGAAAAATCCACATACCTCTAATAAACCGGTTAATTATTAAAAGTTTGCACGCTCCGAGCTCGGAAATTCCTGGTCCGATTTGGACGAGTGACCACTCAAAATGTTCCTCTAGACAAGCTCTATCCAACGGTGCGATCAGTTTTGGGACTATTTTGATGAATTCCTGAGAGAAAAATCCACATACCTCTAATAAACCGGTTAATGATTAAAAGTTTGCACGCTCCGCGCTCGGAAATTTCTGGTCCGATTCGGCCGAGTGACCACTCAAAATGTTCCTTTAGACAAGCTCTATCCAACGGTGTGATCAGTCGTGGGACTATTTTGATGAATTCCTGAGAGAAAAATCCACATACCTCAAATAAACCGGGTAATTATTAAAAGTTTGCAAGCTCCGCGCTCGAAAATTCCTGGTCCGATTCGGCCGAGTGACCACTCAAAATGTTCCTCTAGACAAGCTCTATCCAACGGTGTGATCAGTCGTGGGACTATTTTGATGAATTCCTGAGAAAAAAATCCACATACCTCTAATAAACCGGGTAATTATAAAAAGTTTGCACGCTCCGCGCTCGGAAATTCCTGGTCCGATTTGGACGAGTGACCACTCAAAATGTTCCTCTAGACAAGCTCTATCCAACGGTGGCATCAGTCGTGGGACTATTTTGATGAATTCCGGAGATAGAAATACACATACGTCAAATCAACCGGGTAATTATTAAAAGATTGCACGCTCCGCGCTCGTAAATCTCTGGTCCGATTCGGCCGAGTGACCACTCAAAATGTTCCTCTAGACAAGCTCTATCCAACAGTGGGATCAGTCGTGGGACTATTTTGATGAATTCCGGAGATAGAAATACACATACGTCAAATAAACCGGGTAATTATTAAAAGATTGCACGCTCCGCGCTCGGAAATCTCTGGTCCGATTCGGCCGAGTGACCACTCAAAATGTTCCTTTAGACAAGCTCTATCCAACGGTGCGATCAGTCGTGGGACTATTTTGATGAATTCCTGAGAGAAAAATCCACATACCTCAAATAAACCGGGTAATTATTAAAAGATTGCACGCTCCGCGCTCGGAAATCTCTGGTCCGATTCGGCCGAGTGACGACTCAAAATGTTCCTTTAGACAAGCTCTATCCAACGGGGTGATCAGTCGTGGGACTATTTTGATGAATTCCTCAGAGAAAAATCCACATACCTCTAATAAACCGGTTAATTATTAAAAGTTTGCAAGCTCCGCGCTCGGAAATTCCTGGTCCGATTCGGCCGAGTGACCACTCAAAATGTTCCGTTAGACAAGCTCTATCCAACGGTGTGATCAGTCGTGGGACTATTTTGATGAATTCCTGAGAGAAAAATCCACATACCTCAAATAAACCGGGTAAATATTAAAAGTTTGCACGCTCCGCGCTCGGAAATTCCTGGTCCGATTCGGCCGTGTGACCACTCAAAATGTTCCTCTAGACAAGCTCTATCCAACGGTGGAATCAGTCGTGGGATTATTTTGATGAATTCCGGAGATAGAAATACACATACGTCAAATATACCGGGTAAATATTAAAAGTTTGCACGCTCCGCGCTCGGAAATCTCTGGTCCGATTCGGCCGAGTGACCACTCAAAATGTTCCTTTAGACAAGCTCTATCCAACGGTGTGATCAGTCGTGGGACTATTTTGATGAATTCCTGAGAGAAAAATCCACATACCTCAAATAAACCGGGTAAATATTAAAAGTTTGCACGCTCCGCGCTCGGAAATCTCTGGTCCGATTCGGCCGAGTGACCACTCAAAATGTTCCTTTAGACAAGCTCTATCCAACGGTGTGATCAGTCGTGGGACTATTTTGATGAATTCCTGAGAGAAAAATCCACATACCTCAAATAAACCGGGTAAATATTAAAAGTTTGCACGCTCCGCGCTCGGAAATTCCTGGTCCGATTCGGCCGAGTGACCACTCAAAATGTTCCTCTAGACAAGCTCTATCCAACAGTGGGATCAGTCGTGGGACTATTTTGATGAATTCCTGAGAGAAAAATCCACATACCTCAAATAAACCGGGTAATTATTAAAAGATTGCACGCTCCGCGCTCGGAAATTTCTGGTCCGATTGGGCCGAGTGAACATTCAAAATGTTCCTCTAGACAAGCTCTATCCATCGGTGGCATCAGTCGTGGGACCATTTTGATGAGTTCCTGAGAAAAAAATTCACACACGTCAAATAAACCGGGTAATTATTAAAAGATTGCACGCTCCGCGCTCGGAAATCTCTGGTCCGATTCGGCCGAGTGACTACTCAAAATGTTCCTCTAGACAAGCTCTATCCAACAGTGGGGTCAGTCGTGGGACTATTTTGATGAATTCCGGAGATAGAAATACACATACGTCAAATATACCGGGTAATTATTAAAAGTTTGCACGCTCCGCGCTCGGAAATTCCTGGTCCGATTCGGCCGTGTGACCACTCAAAATGTTCCTTTAGACAAGCTCTATCCAACGGTGTGATCAGTCGTGGGACTATTTTGATGAATTCCTGAGAGAAAAATCCACATACCTCAAATAAACCGGGTAAATATTAAAAGTTTGCACGCTCCGCGCTCGGAAATTTCTGGTCCGATTCGGCCGTGTGACCACTCAAAATGTTCCTTTAGACAAGCTCTATCCAACGGTGGGATCAGTCGTGGGACTATTTTGATGAATTCCTGAGAAAAAAATTCACACACGTCAAATAAACCGGGTAATTATAAAAAGTTTGCACGCTCCGCGCTCGGAAATTCCTGGTCCGATTTGAACGAGTGACCACTCAAAATGTTCCTCTAGACAAGCTCTATCCAACGGTGCGATCAGTCGTGGGACTATTTTGATGAATTCCTGAGAGAAAAATCCACATACCTCAAATAAACCGGGTAATTATTAAAAGATTGCACGCTCCGCGCTCGGAAATTTCTGGTCCGATTCGGCCGAGTGACCACTCAAAATGTTCCTCTAGACAAGCTCTATCCAACGGTGGGATCAGTCGTGGGACTATTTTGATGAATTCCGGAGATAGAAATACACATACGTCAAATAAACCGGGTAATTATTAAAAGATTGCACGCTCCGCGCTCGGAAATCTCTGGTCCGATTCGGCCGAGTGACCACTCAAAATGTTCCTCTAGACAAGCTCTATCCAACGGTGGGCTCAGTCGTGGGACTATTTTGATGAATTCCTGAGAAAAAAATCCACATACCTCAAATAAACCGGTTAATTATTAAAAGATTGCACGCTCCGCGCTCGGAAATCTCTGGTCCGATTCGGCCGAGTGACCACTCAAAATGTTCCTTTAGACAAGCTCTATCCAACGGGGTGATCAGTCGTGGGACTATTTTGATGAATTCCGGAGATAGAAATACACATACGTCAAATATACCGGGTAATTATTAAAAGTTTGCACGCTCCGCGCTCGGAAATTCCTGGTCCGATTCGGCCGTGTGACCACTCAAAATGTTCCTCTAGACAAGCTCTATCCAACGGTGGGCTCAGTCGTGGGACTATTTTGATGAATTCCTGAGAAAAAAATCCACATACCTCAAATAAACCGGGTAATTATTAAAAGATTGCACGCTCCGCGCTCGGAAATCTCTGGTCCGATTCGGCCGAGTGACCACTCAAAATGTTCCTTTAGACAAGCTCTATCCAACGGTGTGATCAGTCGTGGGACTATTTTGATGAATTCCTGAGAAAAAAATCCACATACCTCAAATAAACCGGGTAATTATTAAAAGTTTGCACGCTCCGCGCTCGGAAATTCCTGGTCCGATTCGGCCGTGTGACCACACAAAATGTTCCTTTAGACAAGCTCTATCCAACGGTGCGATCAGTCGTGGGACTATTTTGATGAATTCCTGAGAGAAAAATCCACATACCTCAAATAAACCGGGTAATTATTAAAAGATTGCACGCTCCGCGCTCGGAAATCTCTGGTCCGATTCGGCCGAGTGACCACTCAAAATGTTCCTCTAGACAAGCTCTATCCAACGGTGGGCTCAGTCGTGGGACTATTTTGATGAATTCCGGAGATAGAAATACACATACGTCAAATAAACCGGGTAATTATTAAAAGATTGCACGCTCCGCGCTCGGAAATCTCTGGTCCGATTCGGCCGAGTGACCACTCAAAATGTTCCTCTAGACAAGCTCTATCCAACGGTGGGCTCAGTCGTGGGACTATTTTGATGAATTCCTGAGAAAAAAATCCACATACCTCAAATAAACCGGTTAATTATTAAAAGATTGCACGCTCCGCGCTCGGAAATCTCTGGTCCGATTCGGCCGAGTGACCACTCAAAATGTTCCTTTAGACAAGCTCTATCCAACGGTGCGATCAGGCGTGGGACTATTTTGATGAATTCCTGAGAGAAAAATCCACATACCTCAAATAAACCGGGTAATTATTAAAAGATTGCAAGCTCCGCGCTCGGACATTCCTGGTCCGATTCGGCCGAGTGACCACTCAAAATGTTCCTTTAGACAAGCTCTATCCAACGGTGGGATCAGTCGTGGGACTATTTTGATGAATTCCTGAGAAAAAAATTCACACACGTCAAATAAACCGGGTAATTATAAAAAGTTTGCACGCTCCGCGCTCGGAAATTCCTGGTCCGATTTGGACGAGTGACCACTCAAAATGTTCCTCTAGACAAGCTCTATCCAACGGTGCGATCAGTCTTGGGACTATTTTGATGAATTCCTGAGAGAAAAATCCACATACCTCTAATAAACCGGTTAATGATTAAAAGTTTGCAAGCTCCGCGCTCGGAAATTCCTGGTCCGATTCGGCCGAGTGACCACTCAAAATGTTCCTCTAGACAAGCTCTATCCAACGGTGCGATCAGTCGTGGGACTATTTTGATGAATTCCTGAGAAAAAAATCCACATACCTCAAATAAACCGGGTAATTATTAAAAGTTTGCACGCTCCGCGCTCGGAAATTTCTGGTCCGATTCGGCCGAGTGACCACGCAAAATGTTCCTTTAGACAAGCTCTATCCAACGGTGTGATCAGTCGTGGGACTATTTTGATGAATTCCTGAGAGAAAAATCCACATACCTCAAATAAACCGGGTAATTATTAAAAGTTTGCAAGCTCCGCGCTCGAAAATTCCTGGTCCGATTCGGCCGAGTGACCACTCAAAATGTTCCTCTAGACAAGCTCTATCCAACGGTGCGATCAGTCGTGGGACTATTTTGATGAATTCCTGAGAGAAAAATCCACATACCTCAAAAAAACCGGGTAATTATTAAAAGTTTGCACGCTCTGCGCTCGGAAATTCCTGGTCCGATTCGGCAGTGTGACCACTCAAAATGTTCCTTAAGACAAGCTCTATCCAACGGTGGGCTCAGTCGTGGGACTATTTTGATGAATTCCTGAGAAAAAAATCCACATACCCCAAATAAACCGGGTAATTATTAAAAGATTGCACGCTCCGCGCTCGGAAATCTCTGGTCCGATTCGGCCGAGTGACCACTCAAAATGTTCCTCTAGACAAGCTCTATCCAACGGTGGGATCAGTCGTGGGACTATTTTGATGAATTCCGGAGATAGAAATACACATACGTCAAATAAACCGGGTAATTATTAAAAGATTGCACGCTCCGCGCTCGGAAATCTCTGGTCCGATTCGGCCGAGTGACCACTCAAAATGTTCCTCTAGACAAGCTCTATCCAACGGTGGGCTCAGTCGTGGGACTATTTTGATGAATTCCTGAGAAAAAAATCCACATACCTCAAATAAACCGGTTAATTATTAAAAGATTGCACGCTCCGCGCTCGGAAATCTCTGGTCCGATTCGGCCGAGTGACCACTCAAAATGTTCCTTTAGACAAGCTCTATCCAACGGGGTGATCAGTCGTGGGACTATTTTGATGAATTCCGGAGATAGAAATACACATACGTCAAATATACCGGGTAATTATTAAAAGTTTGCACGCTCCGCGCTCGGAAATTCCTGGTCCGATTCGGCCGTGTGACCACTCAAAATGTTCCTCTAGACAAGCTCTATCCAACGGTGGGCTCAGTCGTGGGACTATTTTGATGAATTCCTGAGAAAAAAATCCACATACCTCAAATAAACCGGGTAATTATTAAAAGATTGCACGCTCCGCGCTCGGAAATCTCTGGTCCGATTCGGCCGAGTGACCACTCAAAATGTTCCTTTAGACAAGCTCTATCCAACGGTGTGATCAGTCGTGGGACTATTTTGATGAATTCCTGAGAAAAAAATCCACATACCTCAAATAAACCGGGTAATTATTAAAAGTTTGCACGCTCCGCGCTCGGAAATTCCTGGTCCGATTCGGCCGTGTGACCACACAAAATGTTCCTTTAGACAAGCTCTATCCAACGGTGCGATCAGTCGTGGGACTATTTTGATGAATTCCTGAGAGAAAAATCCACATACCTCAAATAAACCGGGTAATTATTAAAAGATTGCACGCTCCGCGCTCGGAAATCTCTGGTCCGATTCGGCCGAGTGACCACTCAAAATGTTCCTCTAGACAAGCTCTATCCAACGGTGGGCTCAGTCGTGGGACTATTTTGATGAATTCCGGAGATAGAAATACACATACGTCAAATAAACCGGGTAATTATTAAAAGATTGCACGCTCCGCGCTCGGAAATCTCTGGTCCGATTCGGCCGAGTGACCACTCAAAATGTTCCTCTAGACAAGCTCTATCCAACGGTGGGCTCAGTCGTGGGACTATTTTGATGAATTCCTGAGAAAAAAATCCACATACCTCAAATAAACCGGTTAATTATTAAAAGATTGCACGCTCCGCGCTCGGAAATCTCTGGTCCGATTCGGCCGAGTGACCACTCAAAATGTTCCTTTAGACAAGCTCTATCCAACGGTGCGATCAGGCGTGGGACTATTTTGATGAATTCCTGAGAGAAAAATCCACATACCTCAAATAAACCGGGTAATTATTAAAAGATTGCAAGCTCCGCGCTCGGACATTCCTGGTCCGATTCGGCCGAGTGACCACTCAAAATGTTCCTTTAGACAAGCTCTATCCAACGGTGGGATCAGTCGTGGGACTATTTTGATGAATTCCTGAGAAAAAAATTCACACACGTCAAATAAACCGGGTAATTATAAAAAGTTTGCACGCTCCGCGCTCGGAAATTCCTGGTCCGATTTGGACGAGTGACCACTCAAAATGTTCCTCTAGACAAGCTCTATCCAACGGTGCGATCAGTCTTGGGACTATTTTGATGAATTCCTGAGAGAAAAATCCACATACCTCTAATAAACCGGTTAATGATTAAAAGTTTGCAAGCTCCGCGCTCGGAAATTCCTGGTCCGATTCGGCCGAGTGACCACTCAAAATGTTCCTCTAGACAAGCTCTATCCAACGGTGCGATCAGTCGTGGGACTATTTTGATGAATTCCTGAGAAAAAAATCCACATACCTCAAATAAACCGGGTAATTATTAAAAGTTTGCACGCTCCGCGCTCGGAAATTTCTGGTCCGATTCGGCCGAGTGACCACGCAAAATGTTCCTTTAGACAAGCTCTATCCAACGGTGTGATCAGTCGTGGGACTATTTTGATGAATTCCTGAGAGAAAAATCCACATACCTCAAATAAACCGGGTAATTATTAAAAGTTTGCAAGCTCCGCGCTCGAAAATTCCTGGTCCGATTCGGCCGAGTGACCACTCAAAATGTTCCTCTAGACAAGCTCTATCCAACGGTGCGATCAGTCGTGGGACTATTTTGATGAATTCCTGAGAGAAAAATCCACATACCTCAAAAAAACCGGGTAATTATTAAAAGTTTGCACGCTCTGCGCTCGGAAATTCCTGGTCCGATTCGGCAGTGTGACCACTCAAAATGTTCCTTAAGACAAGCTCTATCCAACGGTGTGATCAATCGTGGGACTATTTTGATGAATTCCTGAGAGAAAAATCCACATACCTCAAATAAACCGGGTAATTATTAAAAGTTTGCAAGCTCCGCGCTCGAAAATTCCTGGTCCGATTCGGCCGAGTGACCACTCAAAATGTTCCTCTAGACAAGCTCTATCCAACGGTGCGATCAGTCATGGGACTATTTTGATGAATTCCTGAGAAAAAAATCCACATACCTCTAATAAACCGGGTAATTATAAAAAGTTTGCACGCTCCGCGCTCGGAAATTCCTGGTCCGATTTGGACGAGTGACCACTCAAAATGTTCCTTCAGACAAGCTCTATCCAACGGTGTGATCAGTCGTGGGACTATTTTGATGAATTCCTGAGAAAAAAATCCACATACCTCAAATAAACCGGTTAATTATTAAAAGATTGCACGCTCCGCGCTCGGAAATCTCTGGTCCGATTCGGCCGAGTGACCACTCAAAATGTTCCTTTAGACAAGCTCTATCCAACGGGGTGATCAGTCGTGGGACTATTTTGATGAATTCCGGAGATAGAAATACACATACGTCAAATATACCGGGTAATTATTAAAAGTTTGCACGCTCCGCGCTCGGAAATTCCTGGTCCGATTCGGCCGTGTGACCACTCAAAATGTTCCTCTAGACAAGCTCTATCCAACGGTGGGCTCAGTCGTGGGACTATTTTGATGAATTCCTGAGAAAAAAATCCACATACCTCAAATAAACCGGGTAATTATTAAAAGTTTGCACGCTCCGCGCTCGGAAATTCCTGGTCCGATTCGGCCGTGTGACCACACAAAATGTTCCTTTAGACAAGCTCTATCCAACGGTGCGATCAGTCGTGGGACTATTTTGATGAATTCCTGAGAGAAAAATCCACATACCTCAAATAAACCGGGTAATTATTAAAAGATTGCACGCTCCGCGCTCGGAAATCTCTGGTCCGATTCGGCCGAGTGACCACTCAAAATGTTCCTCTAGACAAGCTCTATCCAACGGTGGGCTCAGTCGTGGGACTATTTTGATGAATTCCGGAGATAGAAATACACATACGTCAAATAAACCGGGTAATTATTAAAAGATTGCACGCTCCGCGCTCGGAAATCTCTGGTCCGATTCGGCCGAGTGACCACTCAAAATGTTCCTCTAGACAAGCTCTATCCAACGGTGGGCTCAGTCGTGGGACTATTTTGATGAATTCCTGAGAAAAAAATCCACATACCTCAAATAAACCGGTTAATTATTAAAAGATTGCACGCTCCGCGCTCGGAAATCTCTGGTCCGATTCGGCCGAGTGACCACTCAAAATGTTCCTTTAGATAAGCTCTATCCAACGGTGCGATCAGGCGTGGGACTATTTTGATGAATTCCTGAGAGAAAAATCCACATACCTCAAATAAACCGGGTAATTATTAAAAGATTGCAAGCTCCGCGCTCGGACATTCCTGGTCCGATTCGGCCGAGTGACCACTCAAAATGTTCCTTTAGACAAGCTCTATCCAACGGTGGGATCAGTCGTGGGACTATTTTGATGAATTCCTGAGAAAAAAATTCACACACGTCAAATAAACCGGGTAATTATAAAAAGTTTGCACGCTCCGCGCTCGGAAATTCCTGGTCCGATTTGGACGAGTGACCACTCAAAATGTTCCTCTAGACAAGCTCTATCCAACGGTGCGATCAGTCTTGGGACTATTTTGATGAATTCCTGAGAGAAAAATCCACATACCTCTAATAAACCGGTTAATGATTAAAAGTTTGCAAGCTCCGCGCTCGGAAATTCCTGGTCCGATTCGGCCGAGTGACCACTCAAAATGTTCCTTTAGACAAGCTCTATCCAACGGGGTGATCAGTCGTGGGACTATTTTGATGAATTCCTCAGAGAAAAATCCACATACCTCTAATAAACCGGGTAATTATTAAAAGTTTGCAAGCTCCGCGCTCGAAAATTCCTGGTCCGATTCGGCCGAGTGACCACTCAAAATGTTCCTCTAGACAAGCTCTATCCAACGGTGCGATCAGTCTTGGGACTATTTTGATGAATTCCGGAGATAGAAATACACATACGTCAAATAAACCGGGTAATTATTAAAAGATTGCACGCTCTGCGCTCGGAAATTCCTGGTCGGATTCGGCCGAGTGACCACTCAAAATGTTCCTTTAGACAAGCTCTATCCAACGGTGGGCTCAGTCGTGGGACTATTTTGATGAATTCCTGAGAAAAAAATCCACATACCTCAAATAAACCGGTTAATTATTAAAAGATTGCACGCTCCGCGCTCGGAAATCTCTGGTCCGATTCGGCCGAGTGACCACTCAAAATGTTCCTTTAGACAAGCTCTATCCAACGGTGCGATCAGTCGTGGGACTATTTTGATGAATTCCTGAGAGAAAAATCCACATACCTCAAATAAACCGGGTAATTATTAAAAGATTGCACGCTCCGCGCTCGGAAATCACTGGTCCGATTCGGCCGAGTGACCACTCAAAATGTTCCTTTAGACAAGCTCTATCCAACGGGGTGATCAGTCGTGGGACTATTTTGATGAATTCCTCAGAGAAAAATCCACATACCTCTAATAAACCGGGTAATTATTAAAAGTTTGCAAGCTCCGCGCTCGAAAATTCCTGGTCCGATTCGGCCGAGTGACCACTCAAAATGTTCCTCTAGACAAGCTCTATCCAACGGTGCGATCAGTCTTGGGACTATTTTGATGAATTCCTGAGAGAAAAATCCACATACCTCAAATAAACCGGGTAATTATTAAAAGTTTGCAAGCTCCGCGCTCGAAAATTCCTGGTCCGATTCGGCCGAGTGACCACTCAAAATGTTCCTCTAGACAAGCTCTATCCAACGGTGCGATCAGTCATGGGACTATTTTGATGAATTCCTGAGAAAAAAATCCACATACCTCTAATAAACCGGGTAATTATAAAAAGTTTGCACGCTCCGCGCTCGGAAATTCCTGGTCCGATTTGGACGAGTGACCACTCAAAATGTTCCTTCAGGCAAGCTCTATCCAACGGTGTGATCAGTCGTGGGACTATTTTGATGAATTCCTGAGAGAAAAATCCACATACCTCAAATAAACCGGGTAAATATTAAAAGTTTGCACGCTCCGCGCTCAGAAATTTCTGGTCCGATTCGGCCGAGTGACCACTCAAAATGTTCCTCTAGACAAGCTCTATCCAACGGTGCAATCAGTCGTGGGACTATTTTGATGAATTCCTGAGAGAAAAATCCACATACCTCAAATAAACCGGGTAAATATTAAAAGTTTGCACGCTCCGCGCTCAGAAATTTCTGGTCCGATTCGGCCGAGTGACCACTCAAAATGTTCCTCTAGACAAGCTCTATCCAACGGTGGGATCAGTCGTGGGACTATTTTGATGAATTCCGGAGATAGAAATACACATACGTCAAATAAACCGGGTAATTATTAAAAGATTGCACGCTCTGCGCTCGGAAATTCCTGGTCGGATTCGGCCGAGTGACCACTCAAAATGTTCCTTTAGACAAGCTCTATCCAACGGTGGGCTCAGTCGTGGGACTATTTTGATGAATTCCTGAGAAAAAAATCCACATACCTCAAATAAACCGGTTAATTATTAAAAGATTGCACGCTCCGCGCTCGGAAATCTCTGGTCCGATTCGGCCGAGTGACCACTCAAAATGTTCCTTTAGACAAGCTCTATCCAACGGTGCGATCAGTCGTGGGACTATTTTGATGAATTCCTGAGAGAAAAATCCACATACCTCAAATAAACCGGGTAATTATTAAAAGATTGCACGCTCCGCGCTCGGAAATCACTGGTCCGATTCGGCCGAGTGACCACTCAAAATGTTCCTTTAGACAAGCTCTATCCAACGGGGTGATCAGTCGTGGGACTATTTTGATGAATTCCTCAGAGAAAAATCCACATACCTCTAATAAACCGGGTAATTATTAAAAGTTTGCAAGCTCCGCGCTCGAAAATTCCTGGTCCGATTCGGCCGAGTGACCACTCAAAATGTTCCTCTAGACAAGCTCTATCCAACGGTGCGATCAGTCTTGGGACTATTTTGATGAATTCCTGAGAAAAAAATCCACATACCTCTAATAAACCGGGTAATTATAAAAAGTTTGCACGCTCCGCGCTCGGAAATTCCTGGTCCGATTTGGACGAGTGACCACTCAAAATGTTCCTTTAGACAAGCTCTATCCAACGGTGTGATCAGTCGTGGGACTATTTTGATGAATTCCTGAGAGAAAAATCCACATACCTCAAATAAACCGGGTAATTATTAAAAGTTTGCAAGCTCCGCGCTCGAAAATTCCTGGTCCGATTCGGCCGAGTGACCACTCAAAATGTTCCTCTAGACAAGCTCTATCCAACGGTGCGATCAGTCGTGGGACTATTTTGATGAATTCCTGAGAAAAAAATCCACATACCTCTAATAAACCGGGTAATTATAAAAAGTTTGCACGCTCCGCGCTCGGAAATTCCTGGTCCGATTTGGACGAGTGACCACTCAAAATGTTCCTTCAGACAAGCTCTATCCAACGGTGTGATCAGTCGTGGGACTATTTTGATGAATTCCTGAGAGAAAAATCCACATACCTCAAATAAACCGGGTAAATATTAAAAGTTTGCACGCTCCGCGCTCAGAAATTTCTGGTCCGATTCGGCCGAGTGACCACTCAAAATGTTCCTTTAGACAAGCTCTATCCAACGGTGCGATCAGGCGTGGGACTATTTTGATGAATTCCTGAGAGAAAAATCCACATACCTCAAATAAACCGGGTAATTATTAAAAGATTGCAAGCTCCGCGCTCGGACATTCCTGGTCCGATTCGGCCGAGTGACCACTCAAAATGTTCCTTTAGACAAGCTCTATCCAACGGTGGGATCAGTCGTGGGACTATTTTGATGAATTCCTGAGAAAAAAATTCACACACGTCAAATAAACCGGGTAATTATAAAAAGTTTGCACGCTCCGCGCTCGGAAATTCCTGGTCCGATTTGGACGAGTGACCACTCAAAATGTTCCTCTAGACAAGCTCTATCCAACGGTGCGATCAGTCTTGGGACTATTTTGATGAATTCCTGAGAGAAAAATCCACATACCTCTAATAAACCGGTTAATGATTAAAAGTTTGCAAGCTCCGCGCTCGGAAATTCCTGGTCCGATTCGGCCGAGTGACCACTCAAAATGTTCCTCTAGACAAGCTCTATCCAACGGTGCGATCAGTCGTGGGACTATTTTGATGAATTCCTGAGAAAAAAATCCACATACCTCAAATAAACCGGGTAATTATTAAAAGTTTGCACGCTCCGCGCTCGGAAATTTCTGGTCCGATTCGGCCGAGTGACCACGCAAAATGTTCCTTTAGACAAGCTCTATCCAACGGTGTGATCAGTCGTGGGACTATTTTGATGAATTCCTGAGAGAAAAATCCACATACCTCAAATAAACCGGGTAATTATTAAAAGTTTGCAAGCTCCGCGCTCGAAAATTCCTGGTCCGATTCGGCCGAGTGACCACTCAAAATGTTCCTCTAGACAAGCTCTATCCAACGGTGCGATCAGTCGTGGGACTATTTTGATGAATTCCTGAGAGAAAAATCCACATACCTCAAAAAAACCGGGTAATTATTAAAAGTTTGCACGCTCTGCGCTCGGAAATTCCTGGTCCGATTCGGCAGTGTGACCACTCAAAATGTTCCTTAAGACAAGCTCTATCCAACGGTGTGATCAATCGTGGGACTATTTTGATGAATTCCTGAGAGAAAAATCCACATACCTCAAATAAACCGGGTAATTATTAAAAGTTTGCAAGCTCCGCGCTCGAAAATTCCTGGTCCGATTCGGCCGAGTGACCACTCAAAATGTTCCTCTAGACAAGCTCTATCCAACGGTGCGATCAGTCATGGGACTATTTTGATGAATTCCTGAGAAAAAAATCCACATACCTCTAATAAACCGGGTAATTATAAAAAGTTTGCACGCTCCGCGCTCGGAAATTCCTGGTCCGATTTGGACGAGTGACCACTCAAAATGTTCCTTCAGACAAGCTCTATCCAACGGTGTGATCAGTCGTGGGACTATTTTGATGAATTCCTGAGAGAAAAATCCACATACCTCAAATAAACCGGGTAAATATTAAAAGTTTGCACGCTCCGCGCTCAGAAATTTCTGGTCCGATTCGGCCGAGTGACCACTCAAAATGTTCCTCTAGACAAGCTCTATCCAACGGTGCAATCAGTCGTGGGACTATTTTGATGAATTCCTGAGAGAAAAATCCACATACCTCAAATAAACCGGGTAAATATTAAAAGTTTGCACGCTCCGCGCTCAGAAATTTCTGGTCCGATTCGGCCGAGTGACCACTCAAAATGTTCCTCTAGACAAGCTCTATCCAACGGTGGGATCAGTCGTGGGACTATTTTGATGAATTCCGGAGATAGAAATACACATACGTCAAATAAACCGGGTAATTATTAAAAGATTGCACGCTCTGCGCTCGGAAATTCCTGGTCGGATTCGGCCGAGTGACCACTCAAAATGTTCCTTTAGACAAGCTCTATCCAACGGTGCAATCAGTCGTGGGACTATTTTGATGAATTCCTGAGAGAAAAATCCACATACCTCAAATAAACCGGGTAATTATTGAAAGATTGCACGCTCTGCGCTCGGAAATTCCTGGTCGGATTCGGCCGAGTGACCACTCAAAATGTTCCTCTAGACAAGCTCTATCCAACGGTGGGATCAGTCGTGGGACTATTTTGATGAATTCCTGAGAGAAAAATCCACATACCTCAAATAAACCGGGTAATTATTAAAAGTTTGCAAGCTCCGCGCTCGAAAATTCCTGGTCCGATTCGGCCGAGTGACCACTCAAAATGTTCCTCTAGACAAACTCTATCCAACGGTGTTATCAGTCGTGGGACTATTTTGATGAATTCCTGAGAGAAAAATCCACATACCTCTAATAAACCGGTAAATTATTAAAAGTTTGCACGCTCGGCGCTCGGAAATTTCTGGTCCGATTCGGCCGAGTGACCACTCAAAATGTTCCTCTAGACAAGCTCTATCCAACGGTGCGATCAGTCGTGGGACTATTTTGATGAATTCCTGAGAGAAAAATCCACATACCTCAAATAAACCGGGTAATTATTAAAAGTTTGCACGCTCCGCGCTCGGAAATTCCTGGTCCGATTCGGCCGTGTGACCACTCAAAATGTTCCTTTAGACAAGCTCTATCCAACGGTGTTATCAGTCGTGGGACTATTTTGATGAATTCCTGAGAGAAAAATCCACATACCTCTAATAAACCGGTAAATTATTAAAAGTTTGCACGCTCGGCGCTCGGAAATTTCTGGTCCGATTCGGCCGAGTGACCACTCAAAATGTTCCTCTAGACAAGCTCTATCCAACGGTGCGATCAGTCGTGGGACTATTTTGATGAATTCCTGAGAGAAAAATCCACATACCTCAAATAAACCGGGTAATTATTAAAAGTTTGCAAGCTCCGCGCTCGAAAATTCCTGGTCCGATTCGGCCGAGTGACCACTCAAAATGTTCCTCTAGACAAGCTCTATCCAACGGTGCGATCAGTCATGGGACTATTTTGATGAATTCCTGAGAAAAAAATCCACATACCTCTAATAAACCGGGTAATTATAAAAAGTTTGCACGCTCCGCGCTCGGAAATTCCTGGTCCGATTTGGACGAGTGACCACTCAAAATGTTCCTTTAGACAAGCTCTATCCAACGGTGTGATCAGTCGTGGGACTATGTTGATGAATTCCTGAGAGAAAAATCCACATACCTCAAATAAACCGGGTAATTATTAAAAGTTTGCAAGCTCCGCGCTCGAAAATTCCTGGTCCGATTCGGCCGAGTGACCACTCAAAATGTTCCTCTAGACAAGCTCTATCCAACGGTGCGATCAGTCGTGGGACTATTTTGATGAATTCCTGAGAGAAAAATCCACATACCTCAAATAAACCGGGTAATTATTAAAAGTTTGCACGCTCCGCGCTCGGAAATTCCTGGTCCGATTTGGACGAGTGACCACTCAAAATGTTCCTTCAGACAAGCTCTATCCAACGGTGCGATCAGTCGTGGGACTATTTTGATGAATTCCTGAGAGAAAAATCCACATACCTCAAATAAACCGGGTAATTATTAAAAGTTTGCAAGCTCCGCGCTCGAAAATTCCTGGTCCGATTGGGCCGAGTGACCACTCAAAATGTTCCTTTAGACAAGCTCTATCCAACGGTGCGATCAGTCGTGGGACTATTTTGATGAATTCCTGAGAGAAAAATCCACATACCTCAAATAAACCGGGTAATTATTAAAAGTTTGCACGCTCTGCGCTCGGAAATTCCTGGTCGGATTCGGCCGAGTGACCACTCAAAATGTTCCTTTAGACAAGCTCTATCCAACGGTGTGATCAGTCGTGGGACTATTTTGATGAATTCCTGAGAGAAAAATCCACATACCTCAAATAAACCGGGTAATTATTAAAAGTTTGCAAGCTCCGCGCTCGAAAATTCCTGGTCCGATTGGGCCGAGTGACCACTCAAAATGTTCCTCTAGACAAGCTCTATCCCACGGTGGGATCAGTCGTGGGACTATTTTGATGAATTCCGGAGATAGAAATACACATACGTCAAATATACCGGGTAAATATTAAAAGTTTGCACGCTCCGCGCTCGGAAATCTCTGGTCCGATTCGGCAGAGTGACCACTCAAAATGTTCCTCTAGACAAGCTCTATCCCACGGTGGGATCAGTCGTGGGACTATTTTGATGAATTCCGGAGATAGAAATACACATACGTCAAATATACCGGGTAAATATTAAAAGTTTGCACGCTCCGCGCTCGGAAATTCCTGGTCCGATTTGGACGAGTGACCACTCAAAATGTTCCTCTAGACAAGCTCTATCCAACGGTGGGATCAGTCGTGGGACTATTTTGATGAATTCCGGAGATAGAAATACACATACGTCAAATATACCGGGTAATTATTAAAAGTTTGCACGCTCCGCGCTCGGAAATTCCTGGTCCGATTCGGCCGTGTGACCACTCAAAATGTTCCTCTAGACAAGCTCTATCCAACGGTGCGATCAGTCGTCGGACTATTTTGATGAATTCCTGAGAAAAAAATCCACATACCTCAAATAAACCGGTTAATTATTAAAAGTGTGCACGCTCCGCGCTCGGAAATTCCTGGTCCGATTCGGCCGTGTGACCACTCAAAATGTTCCTCTAGACAAGCTCTATCCAACGGTGCGATCAGTCGTCGGACTATTTTGATGAATTCCTGAGAGAAAAATCCACATACCTCAAATAAACCGGGTAATTATTAAAAGTTTGCACGCTCTGCGCTCGGAAATTCCTGGTCCGATTCGGCCGTGTGACCACTCAAAATGTTCCTTTAGACAAGCTCTATCCAACGGTGGGATCAGTCGTGGGACTATTTTGATGAATTCCTGAGAGAAAAATCCACATACCTCAAATAAACCGGGTAATTATTAAAAGATTGCACGCTCCGCGCTCGGAAATCTCTGGTCCGATTCGGCCGAGTGACCACTCAAAATGTTCCTCTAGACAAGCTCTATCCAACGGTGGGATCAGTCGTGGGACTATTTTGATGAATTCCGGAGATAGAAATACACATACGTCAAATATACCGGGTAATTATTAAAAGTTTGCACGCTCCGCGCTCGGAAATTCCTGGTCCGATTCGGCCGTGTGACAACTCAAAATGTTCCTCTAGACAAGCTCTATCCAACGGTGGGATCAGTCGTGGGACTATTTTGATGAATTCCTGAGAGAAAAATCCACATACCTCAAATAAACCGGGTAATTATTAAAAGTTTGCAAGCTCCGCGCTCGAAAATTCCTGGTCCGATTCGGCCGAGTGACCACTCAAAATGTTCCTCTAGACAAGCTCTATCCAACGGTGCGATCAGTCGTCGGACTATTTTGATGAATTCCTGAGAGAAAAATCCACATACCTCAAATAAACCGGGTAATTATTAAAAGTTTGCACGCTCTGCGCTCGGAAATTCCTGGTCCGATTCGGCCGTGTGACCACTCAAAATGTTCCTTTAGACAAGCTCTATCCAACGGTGGGATCAGTCGTGGGACTATTTTGATGAATTCCTGAGAGAAAAATCCACATACCTCAAATAAACCGGTTAATTATTAAAAGTTTGCACGCTACGCGCTCGGAAATTTCTGGTCCGATTCGGCCGAGTGACCACTCAAAATGTTCCTCTAGACAAGCTCTATCCAACGGTGCGATCAGTCGTGGGACTATTTTGATGAATTCCTGAGAGAAAAATCCACATACCTCAAATAAACCGGGTAATTATTAAAAGTTTGCACGCTCCGCGCTCGGAAATTCCTGGTCCGATTCGGCCGTGTGACCACTCAAAATGTTCCTTTAGACAAGCTCTATCCAACGGTGTTATCAGTCGTGGGACTATTTTGATGAATTCCTGAGAGAAAAATCCACATACCTCTAATAAACCGGTAAATTATTAAAAGTTTGCACGCTCGGCGCTCGGAAATTTCTGGTCCGATTCGGCCGAGTGACCACTCAAAATGTTCCTCTAGACAAGCTCTATCCAACGGTGCGATCAGTCGTGGGACTATTTTGATGAATTCCTGAGAGAAAAATCCACATACCTCAAATAAACCGGGTAATTATTAAAAGTTTGCACGCTCCGCGCTCGGAAATTTCTGGTCCGATTCGGCCGAGTGACCACTCAAAATGTTCCTTTAGACAAGCTCTATCCAACGGTGTGATGAGTCGTGGGACTATTTTGATGAATTCCTGAGAAAAAAATCCACATACCTCAAATAAACCGGGTAATTATTAAAAGTTTGCACGCTCCGCGCTCGGAAATCTCTGTTCCGATTCGGCCGAGTGACCACTCAAAATGTTCCTCTAGACAAGCTCTATCCAACGGTGGGATCAGTCGTGGGACTATTTTGATGAATTCCGGAGATAGAAATACACATACGTCAAATATACCGGGTAATTATTAAAAGTTTGCACGCTCCGCGCTCGGAAATTCCTGGTCCGATTCGGCCGTGTGACCACTCAAAATGTTCCTCTAGACAAGCTCTATCCAACGGTGGGATCAGTCGTGGGACTATTTTGATGAATTCCTGAGAAAAAAATCCACATACCTCAAATAAACCGGGTAATTATTAAAAGATTGCACACTCCGCGCTCGGAAATCTCTGGTCCGATTCGGCCGAGTGACCACTCAAAATGTTCCTTTAGACAAGCTCTATCCAACGGTGGGATCAGTCGTGGGACTATTTTGATGAATTCCTGAGAGAAAAATCCACATACCTCAAATAAACCGGGTAATTATTAAAAGATTGCACGCTCCGCGCTCGGAAATCTCTGGTCCGATTCGGCCGAGTGACCACTCAAAATGTTCCTCTAGACAAGCTCTATCCAACGGTGGGATCAGTCGTGGGACTATTTTGATGAATTCCGGAGATAGAAATACACATACGTCAAATATACCGGGTAATTATTAAAAGTTTGCACGCTCCGCGCTCGGAAATTCCTGGTCCGATTCGGCCGTGTGACAACTCAAAATGTTCCTCTAGACAAGCTCTATCCAACGGTGGGATCAGTCGTGGGACTATTTTGATGAATTCCTGAGAGAAAAATCCACATACCTCAAATAAACCGGGTAATTATTAAAAGTTTGCAAGCTCCGCGCTCGAAAATTCCTGGTCCGATTCGGCCGAGTGACCACTCAAAATGTTCCTCTAGACAAGCTCTATCCAACGGTGCGATCAGTCGTCGGACTATTTTGATGAATTCCTGAGAGAAAAATCCACATATCTCAAATAAACCGGGTAATTATTAAAAGTTTGCACGCTCTGCGCTCGGAAATTCCTGGTCCGATTCGGCCGTGTGACCACTCAAAATGTTCCTTTAGACAAGCTCTATCCAACGGTGGGATCAGTCGTGGGACTATTTTGATGAATTCCTGAGAGAAAAATCCACATACCTCAAATAAACCGGTTAATTATTAAAAGTTTGCACGCTACGCGCTCGGAAATTTCTGGTCCGATTCGGCCGAGTGACCACTCAAAATGTTCCTCTAGACAAGCTCTATCCAACGATGTGATCAGTCGTGGGACTATTTTGATGAATTCCTGAGAAAAAAATCCACATACCTCAAATAAACCGGGTAATTATTAAAAGTTTGCACGCTCCGCGCTCGGAAATCTCTGGTCCGATTCGGCCGAGTGACCACTCAAAATGTTCCTCTAGACAAGCTCTATCCAACGGTGGGATCAGTCGTGGGACTATTTTGATGAATTCCTGAGAAAAAAATCCACATACCTCAAATAAACCGGTTAATTATTAAAAGTTTGCACGCTCCGCGCTCGGAAATTCCTGGTCCGATTCGGCCGTGTGACCACTCAAAATGTTCCTCTAGACAAGCTCTATCCAACGGTGCGATCAGTCGTGGGACTATTTTGATGAATTCCTGAGAGAAAAATCCACATACCTCAAATAAACCGGGTAATTATTAAAAGTTTGCACGCTCCGCGCTCGGAAATTCCTGGTCCGATTCGGCCGTGTGACCACTCAAAATGTTCCTTTAGACAAGCTCTATCCAACGGTGTTATCAGTCGTGGGACTATTTTGATGAATTCCTGAGAGAAAAATCCACATACCTCTAATAAACCGGTAAATTATTAAAAGTTTGCACGCTCGGCGCTCGGAAATTTCTGGTCCGATTCGGCCGAGTGACCACTCAAAATGTTCCTCTAGACAAGCTCTATCCAACGGTGCGATCAGTCGTGGGACTATTTTGATGAATTCCTGAGAGAAAAATCCACATACCTCAAATAAACCGGGTAATTATTAAAAGTTTGCACGCTCCGCGCTCGGAAATCTCTGGTCCGATTCGGCCGAGTGACCACTCAAAATGTTCCTTTAGACAAGCTCTATCCAACGGTGGGATCAGTCGTGGGACTATTTTGATGAATTCCTGAGAGAAAAATCCACATACCTCAAATAAACCGGGTAATTATTAAAAGATTGCACGCTCCGCGCTCGGAAATCTCTGGTCCGATTCGGCCGAGTGACCACTCAAAGTGTTCCTCTAGACAAGCTCTATCCAACGGTGGGATCAGTCGTGGGACTATTTTGATGAATTCCGGAGATAGAAATACACATACGTCAAATATACCGGGTAATTATTAAAAGTTTGCACGCTCCGCGCTCGGAAATTCCTGGTCCGATTCGGCCGTGTGACCACTCAAAATGTTCCTCTAGACAAGCTCTATCCAACGGTGGGATCAGTCGTGGGACTATTTTGATGAATTCCGGAGATAGAAATACACATACGTCAAATATACCGGGTAATTATTAAAAGTTTGCACGCTCCGCGCTCGGAAATTCCTGGTTCGATTCGGCCGTGTGACCACTCAAAATGTTCCTCTAGACAAGCTCTATCCAACGGTGCAATCAGTCGTGGGACTATTTTGATGAATTCCTGAGAGAAAAATCCACATACCTCAAATAAACCGGGTAAATATTAAAAGTTTGCACGCTCCGCGCTCAGAAATTTCTGGTCCGATTCGGCCGAGTGACCACTCAAAATGTTCCTCTAGACAAGCTCTATCCAACGGTGGGATCAGTCGTGGGACTATTTTGATGAATTCCGGAGATAGAAATACACATACGTCAAATAAACCGGGTAATTATTAAAAGATTGCACGCTCTGCGCTCGGAAATTCCTGGTCGGATTCGGCCGAGTGACCACTCAAAATGTTCCTTTAGACAAGCTCTATCCAACGGTGGGCTCAGTCGTGGGACTATTTTGATGAATTCCTGAGAAAAAAATCCACATACCTCAAATAAACCGGTTAATTATTAAAAGATTGCACGCTCCGCGCTCGGAAATCTCTGGTCCGATTCGGCCGAGTGACCACTCAAAATGTTCCTTTAGACAAGCTCTATCCAACGGTGCGATCAGTCGTGGGACTATTTTGATGAATTCCTGAGAGAAAAATCCACATACCTCAAATAAACCGGGTAATTATTAAAAGATTGCACGCTCCGCGCTCGGAAATCACTGGTCCGATTCGGCCGAGTGACCACTCAAAATGTTCCTTTAGACAAGCTCTATCCAACGGGGTGATCAGTCGTGGGACTATTTTGATGAATTCCTCAGAGAAAAATCCACATACCTCTAATAAACCGGGTAATTATTAAAAGTTTGCAAGCTCCGCGCTCGAAAATTCCTGGTCCGATTCGGCCGAGTGACCACTCAAAATGTTCCTCTAGACAAGCTCTATCCAACGGTGCGATCAGTCTTGGGACTATTTTGATGAATTCCTGAGAAAAAAATCCACATACCTCTAATAAACCGGGTAATTATAAAAAGTTTGCACGCTCCGCGCTCGGAAATTCCTGGTCCGATTTGGACGAGTGACCACTCAAAATGTTCCTTTAGACAAGCTCTATCCAACGGTGTGATCAGTCGTGGGACTATTTTGATGAATTCCTGAGAGAAAAATCCACATACCTCTGTTAGGGCTTGTGTAGAGGATAAAATATCCGATAATTAATTAGTTTAATGTTAATCTATTAGTTCGATAAGTTGTATTCTTCATAAGCCTAGTATTAAATCTGTGACTAGTATGTAAGGAACCCGTGTGCTACGCCTATGGACATTACTCGTTTCTATTGCCACTTTGCCCGTATGACCAGATGTTGATTCGCATTTCGTTTGATCTTAGACTACCTATGTAATAAAACTCCTCGCCGAACTTTTGTGCGTACTAGAATTTAGACACGTTCTCGATGCTGGTCATAAACGCCCTTCAATAAAACCCAATTATATTGTTAAAGTTAGGCAAGTCACAAGGACAAATCTAGAAGAAGTGCCGATGATCACCTCTTAGTTCTGGTACGCCTATGTACGCTTACCATTAACTTTAGTATTTAAGATTTTGCAAGAAGAAAAATCGCTCTCTTCTTGTGCGTCTCCGTCGACCCTTAACTCCGTACTTTGCACGTTACTCGTACGCGATTACTTTACACACGGTTCCTATACACGGTTAATTACTACACTAATTAACTTGTCACGAAAAGTTGTTATTTCTTTGCTACATTACTCGAAGTTGTTAGTGAATAATAAACCTTTGTTACCGTTAGAAAAGGGTTTTGTTTTCATTTGCACGAACACGGTGTCTCTGAGACCGCGAACTCAGGGTGGTCCTTCGCAAGCATCCAGTCCATTGCTTACTAGACGTATCAAGAATTAGGCCATGTCTAATCAACATCTTGGTACCACGATCCACGAATAAACAGTTTGGTCCTTCGAGCCGGATCAACATTTTTGGTCCTACGAGCCGGATCAACATTTTTGGTCCTACGAGCCGGATTAAACATTTTTGGTCACTTCGAACCGGATATCACGGGACTGGATCAGAACCTGTGGAACATAGGACATCGAAAGCGGAATAAGGAGTAGAACGGTGGATCCCAAGGAGAGCAAGAAACAATCCCGGTGAGTCAATTCCTTTTTATCACGATTTTTCCTCTTTGAATTTGCATAACCTCATAATCCCGATTTCCATTTGATACCTTAAATGGTCGTTAGTTGGATGAGATTGATACGACTTATTTACTTTCATTTATGCTCGATTTATGCACATTAAAGAAGTCGAAACTAGTTAATTTCTCCAGTCGTACCTCTGTTTGAATCACGTAAATTGATTTATTTTAACGACACGTTATCAATTGTAGTTAAAAATGACCACGAGAGCTCAAAAAGAAAAAATTTCAAAACGATCCGAAATGGAACTAGGCTCAGCAGAGTCTCTTAGCGAGAACGATGAATTTAGAGAACTTTTGCACGCTCGCAGAATTTTAACTAAACGTTTATCCCGTTTTGAACAGTACCTTCGTGAAAACAGAGATATTCAAGAAACAGTTCAATTAGAAATCCGCCTCAAGAACGTGGAGGAGGACTATAATCAGTTCGATAAAGTACAATCTCGTCTAGAATTTTTAAGCTTAAACGAAGAAGAACAACGGATTGAAATCGAATCAGCCTACTTTAATTTAATTTCAGAATTAAAGCAGTTAATAAATTCAATTAGCAAAAATCAAAATAGTACTAATACTCATTTAGGAAAACAAAATTCACCAAGAGGTCTAGGAAAATTACCGGATTTAGGCTTACGTTCATTTTATGGCAATTATGAAACTTGGTTCAGTTTCAAAAACATATTTGATTCCTTAGTCCATAGCAGAACCGACTTGAGTGAAACAGAAAAATTGTTATATCTAAAATTATGTTGTAAAGGCGATGCGCTAAATCTCATAGACTCTCTCGACATAACTCCCGATAATTATACAATCGCTTTAAATCTGTTACAAAAAAGATATGAGAATAAAAAGGCAGTTATTAACATTCACGCTAAAGGCTTAGTTCTTAATTTACCAAACGCGAATAAAGGATCATCTGTAAATATTAGAAAATTAATAGATGCAGTTCAGCAACATAAATCATCATTAGGAAAATTAAAATTACCCGTGGATCAATGGGATGTTTTGTTGATACCGATAATATTAAACAAACTGGATGATAGTACTAATCAGGAGTGGGAGCGGAAACAATGTAATACTGAATTGCCGACTGTTGATCAATTAATGGAATTTTTAACCGAAAAATGTCGTTCGTTGGAAGCGGTTCGCGGCTTCTCAACCGTACATTCAAATAAACATGATAGGGATAGAATGCAAAACAAAGGCCACGAGAAAAGAAACGAATCACATCAGTTTAAGAATTATTCGTATTCTTTGACCGAAAAAATCAATAAGTGTTACATCTGTACTGAAAATCATTTCATTCATCAATGTCCTCGTTTTATCCAATTATCAGTGTCGGACAAATATAACGAAATTCGAAGACATAAATTGTGTAGCAACTGTTTACGTCCAGGGCATCTGAAACAGGAATGTAGATCAAGAGGCTGCAAAAAATGCAACCAAAAACATAATAGCACGTTACATATAGAGAAACGTTCAGGGAGTGGACATGTTCAAAATTCTAGCAACAGCAGCACTAATGAACCTTCCTCATCATTAACTGAACATGAATCATCGATCAGTTCTCCATCTAATCCTTCGGCTCACGATGTATTGAGAAGGTATGGAGAATCCAAACAATCTACAGTTTTAACAATCGGCCAAAGTAACGCGGTCACGTACGATACGGAAAACAATCCTTTGGCATTATCATCGTTAGGTATTGATAAAAATCAAGTACTACTATCTACGGCTACCATTCTCATCTCAGACAGAAAAGGAAATTGGCATAAATGCAATGCCTTACTCGATTGCGGAAGCCAGTCAAATTTAATGACAGAAAACTTCTGCAGAAAGTTAAACTTAAGTCCCCAAACAATTGACCTTTCATTATCAGGTATCAGTCAAATTGTCACAAAGATTAATCAGCGAGTGCACACGAAAATAAAATCCAGGTTCAACCAATATGAATCTAACATAGCATTTTTGGTTTTGCCCATTCTTACCGAAAATCTACCCTCATTTAGATTTCCCAGTTCGGTACTTCAAATTCCAACAAATATCAATCTAGCTGATGAAAAATTTAATGAACCAAAACAAATTGATGTTTTATTAGGGGTAGATATATTTTATAATCTATTAGGTTCGGGTAAACTTAAATTAGGAAAGGGATTGCCAATGTTACAAGAAACCTCTTTAGGCTGGGTAATATCGGGCAATTTAATATGCAGAGAATCTCAAAGTCGGAAAGTAGTGTGCAACCTTGCGACTAGTATTTCAAATAAAACATTAAATGATTCGTTGACGAAATTCTGGCAGATTGAAGAGTTTGAAAATGTTAAATTCCTATCAAAGGAAGAAAATTATTGTGAGGAATATTTTAATCAAACTACAACCCGCGACATGGACAACAGTTTTGTCGTAAGGTATCCGTTCAATAATCAAACAGATTTTAGTCTGGGTGACTCCAAATCGAATGCCCTAAAACGGTTAAAAAATGTAGAGAAAAGGTTAGAAAAGGACAAGGACCTCAAGAAGCAGTACGTAGAATTTATGACGGAATATGAGAACTTAGGCCACATGACGCTTCAAGGACCCATTGAAAGGGACATCTCTATTCCAAACAATTCTTATTTTTTACCCCACAGTGCGGTACTAAAGAATTCTATTACCACAAAGTATCGCGTCGTTTTTGATGCAAGCTGCAAGACAAGTTCAGGAATTTCCCTGAATGACACGCTTTTGGTAGGACCAGTAGTACAAGATGACTTGTACTCAATTTTGATACGTCTAAGACTTCGCAAAATTGTTTTGAGCGCGGACATCAAAATGATGTACCGATGTATAAAAATTCATGAGGAAGAACGGAACTTCCAAAAGATACTATGGCGAGCAAATCTTAATGATCCGATTAATGTGTATAAACTCAACACGGTAACGTATGGCACATCGAGTGCACCCTTTCAAGCCACACGTTGCTTGATAGAATTGGCCGAGCGCAACAAAGACAGGTATCCACGAACAGCAGAAATAATTAAACGTTCGTTCTACATGGATGATTTGTTGGTTAGCATTGATTCGGAAACAGATGCATTGCAAATTTATAGGGAACTAGACGATATTTTAAGTCAAGCTAATTTTAAATTGAGAAAATGGTCGTTCAACAGTAGCATAGTTTTAAATAGTATCCTACAAGCAAACAGTAACGAAAATCACGACAATTTAATTCTACCTCATGAAGATAAGCATCTAAAAACTCTTGGAATTAGCTGGGATCCTAAACAAGATACTCTGAAATACTCAGTTAATATTAAATACGAGCCATCCCGTGTTACCAAAAGGACTATCCTTTCGAAAATTTCGCAGATCTTTGACCCGCTTGGGTTGATCGGTCCCGCATTAACTAGGGCCAAGTTAATTTCCGACTTATTCAAAAGCAAAAAACTCCCAAGCGATAGTAAAATTTTGAATCTAAACCCATTTCTCGATTCAGAAGGGATACTTCGAGTCGGGGGACGTTTAATAAATTCACAATTTAATTTTGAACAACACCCTATTATATTACCGTATAAACATAAATTCACTGACTTAATAACACAGAATGAGCATATGAAACATCTCCACGCGGGAGTTCAAAACTTGCTTTCGATAATTCACCTCAGATTTTGGATAATAAACGGAAAAAATGCAGTTAAACGTAACCTTAGTAGATGCATAAGATGTTTTAGACTAAAACCGAAACCTTCGAAATTTTTAATGGGTTCCCTTCCGGCCGCAAGGGTAACGCCTTCACGACCTTTTTCAAATTGTGGAATCGATTATGCAGGGCCTATATTCATAAAGGAGGGTACGCTGCGTAGAGCCAAATCCGTAAAAACTTACATATGCATTTTTGTATGTTTCGCCACGCGTGCAGTACATATCGAACTGGTTAAAGATCTTTCGACTAATAGCTTTTTGAATGCATTGGAAAGGTTCTGTTCCAGACGAGGAAAACCAACAAACATACATTCAGACAATGGTTCTAACTTTGTAGGGGCCAATAATTATTTTATCGAACTCAATAACTTAATAAATGATGAATCACACATTAACGCCACAACTACATTTTTAGCCAATCATTTGATAAAGTGGCATTTCATACCCGCGCGTAGTGTCCATATGGGAGGATTGTGGGAGGCGGCGGTGAAATCGACTAAGTTTCATCTTCGCCGCGTCTTAGGTGAATCATCTCTAACATACGAAGAGATGTACACCCTATTAGTAAAAATCGAAGCTTGTCTCAACTCGCGACCACTAATGCCAATCTCAAACGACATAAACGATTATGCACCCTTAACCCCCGCGCATTTCCTTATTGGTGACTCGTTGGCAAGTTTACCACAACCCGACTACCAGAACGCCGTTATCTCTCGCTTATCTCATTACGAACGACTACAACAACTCCAACAGCATTTTTGGAATAGTTGGTCCAGGGATTATTTGACAAATTTGCAAACTCGATGCAAATGGAAGAACACTGTAGATAAAACCATAGATATTGGAGCATTAGTTTTACTGGTGGAACACAATACTGCCCCACTGCGTTGGATTTTAGCTCGAGTTGTCGAACTCCACGAAGGAAAGGATCATGTGATACGTGTAGTGTCAGTGCGCTTACCCAGTGGAACTATATCGCGAAGATCATTGTCAAAAATATGCCCATTGCCCATGAATAACGAATAACTCTTTGTAAATAATTTAAAAGGTAACGACCTTTTAACGGGGCCGGCATGTTAGGGCTTGTGTAGAGGATAAAATATCCGATAATTAATTAGTTTAATGTTAATCTATTAGTTCGATAAGTTGTATTCTTCATAAGCCTAGTATTAAATCTGTGACTAGTATGTAAGGAACCCGTGTGCTACGCCTATGGACATTACTCGTTTCTATTGCCACTTTGCCCGTATGACCAGATGTTGATTCGCATTTCGTTTGATCTTAGACTACCTATGTAATAAAACTCCTCGCCGAACTTTTGTGCGTACTAGAATTTAGACACGTTCTCGATGCTGGTCATAAACGCCCTTCAATAAAACCCAATTATATTGTTAAAGTTAGGCAAGTCACAAGGACAAATCTAGAAGAAGTGCCGATGATCACCTCTTAGTTCTGGTACGCCTATGTACGCTTACCATTAACTTTAGTATTTAAGATTTTGCAAGAAGAAAAATCGCTCTCTTCTTGTGCGTCTCCGTCGACCCTTAACTCCGTACTTTGCACGTTACTCGTACGCGATTACTTTACACACGGTTCCTATACACGGTTAATTACTACACTAATTAACTTGTCACGAAAAGTTGTTATTTCTTTGCTACATTACTCGAAGTTGTTAGTGAATAATAAACCTTTGTTACCGTTAGAAAAGGGTTTTGTTTTCATTTGCACGAACACGGTGTCTCTGAGACCGCGAACTCAGGGTGGTCCTTCGCAAGCATCCAGTCCATTGCTTACTAGACGTATCAAGAATTAGGCCATGTCTAATCAACATCTTGGTACCACGATCCACGAATAAACAGTTTGGTCCTTCGAGCCGGATCAACATTTTTGGTCCTACGAGCCGGATCAACATTTTTGGTCCTACGAGCCGGATTAAACAACCTCAAATAAACCGGGTAATTATTAAAAGTTTGCAAGCTCCGCGCTCGAAAATTCCTGGTCCGATTCGGCCGAGTGACCACTCAAAATGTTCCTCTAGACAAGCTCTATCCAACGGTGCGATCAGTCGTGGGACTATTTTGATGAATTCCTGAGAAAAAAATCCACATACCTCTAATAAACCGGGTAATTATAAAAAGTTTGCACGCTCCGCGCTCGGAAATTCCTGGTCCGATTTGGACGAGTGACCACTCAAAATGTTCCTTCAGACAAGCTCTATCCAACGGTGTGATCAGTCGTGGGACTATTTTGATGAATTCCTGAGAGAAAAATCCACATACCTCAAATAAACCGGGTAAATATTAAAAGTTTGCACGCTCCGCGCTCAGAAATTTCTGGTCCGATTCGGCCGAGTGACCACTCAAAATGTTCCTTTAGACAAGCTCTATCCAACGGTGCGATCAGGCGTGGGACTATTTTGATGAATTCCTGAGAGAAAAATCCACATACCTCAAATAAACCGGGTAATTATTAAAAGATTGCAAGCTCCGCGCTCGGACATTCCTGGTCCGATTCGGCCGAGTGACCACTCAAAATGTTCCTTTAGACAAGCTCTATCCAACGGTGGGATCAGTCGTGGGACTATTTTGATGAATTCCTGAGAAAAAAATTCACACACGTCAAATAAACCGGGTAATTATAAAAAGTTTGCACGCTCCGCGCTCGGAAATTCCTGGTCCGATTTGGACGAGTGACCACTCAAAATGTTCCTCTAGACAAGCTCTATCCAACGGTGCGATCAGTCTTGGGACTATTTTGATGAATTCCTGAGAGAAAAATCCACATACCTCTAATAAACCGGTTAATGATTAAAAGTTTGCAAGCTCCGCGCTCGGAAATTCCTGGTCCGATTCGGCCGAGTGACCACTCAAAATGTTCCTCTAGACAAGCTCTATCCAACGGTGCGATCAGTCGTGGGACTATTTTGATGAATTCCTGAGAAAAAAATCCAGATACCTCAAATAAACCGGGTAATTATTAAAAGTTTGCACGCTCCGCGCTCGGAAATTTCTGGTCCGATTCGGCCGAGTGACCACGCAAAATGTTCCTTTAGACAAGCTCTATCCAACGGTGTGATCAGTCGTGGGACTATTTTGATGAATTCCTGAGAGAAAAATCCACATACCTCAAATAAACCGGGTAATTATTAAAAGTTTGCAAGCTCCGCGCTCGAAAATTCCTGGTCCGATTCGGCCGAGTGACCACTCAAAATGTTCCTCTAGACAAGCTCTATCCAACGGTGCGATCAGTCGTGGGACTATTTTGATGAATTCCTGAGAGAAAAATCCACATACCTCAAAAAAACCGGGTAATTATTAAAAGTTTGCACGCTCTGCGCTCGGAAATTCCTGGTCCGATTCGGCAGTGTGACCACTCAAAATGTTCCTTAAGACAAGCTCTATCCAACGGTGTGATCAATCGTGGGACTATTTTGATGAATTCCTGAGAGAAAAATCCACATACCTCAAATAAACCGGGTAATTATTAAAAGTTTGCAAGCTCCGCGCTCGAAAATTCCTGGTCCGATTCGGCCGAGTGACCACTCAAAATGTTCCTCTAGACAAGCTCTATCCAACGGTGCGATCAGTCATGGGACTATTTTGATGAATTCCTGAGAAAAAAATCCACATACCTCTAATAAACCGGGTAATTATAAAAAGTTTGCACGCTCCGCGCTCGGAAATTCCTGGTCCGATTTGGACGAGTGACCACTCAAAATGTTCCTTCAGACAAGCTCTATCCAACGGTGTGATCAGTCGTGGGACTATTTTGATGAATTCCTGAGAGAAAAATCCACATACCTCAAATAAACCGGGTAAATATTAAAAGTTTGCACGCTCCGCGCTCAGAAATTTCTGGTCCGATTCGGCCGAGTGACCACTCAAAATGTTCCTCTAGACAAGCTCTATCCAACGGTGCAATCAGTCGTGGGACTATTTTGATGAATTCCTGAGAGAAAAATCCACATACCTCAAATAAACCGGGTAAATATTAAAAGTTTGCACGCTCCGCGCTCAGAAATTTCTGGTCCGATTCGGCCGAGTGACCACTCAAAATGTTCCTCTAGACAAGCTCTATCCAACGGTGGGATCAGTCGTGGGACTATTTTGATGAATTCCGGAGATAGAAATACACATACGTCAAATAAACCGGGTAATTATTAAAAGATTGCACGCTCTGCGCTCGGAAATTCCTGGTCGGATTCGGCCGAGTGACCACTCAAAATGTTCCTTTAGACAAGCTCTATCCAACGGTGCAATCAGTCGTGGGACTATTTTGATGAATTCCTGAGAGAAAAATCCACATACCTCAAATAAACCGGGTAATTATTGAAAGATTGCACGCTCTGCGCTCGGAAATTCCTGGTCGGATTCGGCCGAGTGACCACTCAAAATGTTCCTCTAGACAAGCTCTATCCAACGGTGGGATCAGTCGTGGGACTATTTTGATGAATTCCTGAGAGAAAAATCCACATACCTCAAATAAACCGGGTAATTATTAAAAGTTTGCAAGCTCCGCGCTCGAAAATTCCTGGTCCGATTCGGCCGAGTGACCACTCAAAATGTTCCTCTAGACAAGCTCTATCCAACGGTGTTATCAGTCGTGGGACTATTTTGATGAATTCCTGAGAGAAAAATCCACATACCTCTAATAAACCGGTAAATTATTAAAAGTTTGCACGCTCGGCGCTCGGAAATTTCTGGTCCGATTCGGCCGAGTGACCACTCAAAATGTTCCTCTAGACAAGCTCTATCCAACGGTGCGATCAGTCGTGGGACTATTTTGATGAATTCCTGAGAGAAAAATCCACATACCTCAAATAAACCGGGTAATTATTAAAAGTTTGCACGCTCCGCGCTCGGAAATTCCTGGTCCGATTCGGCCGTGTGACCACTCAAAATGTTCCTTTAGACAAGCTCTATCCAACGGGGTTATCAGTCGTGGGACTATTTTGATGAATTCCTGAGAGAAAAATCCACATACCTCTAATAAACCGGTAAATTATTAAAAGTTTGCACGCTCGGCGCTCGGAAATTTCTGGTCCGATTCGGCCGAGTGACCACTCAAAATGTTCCTCTAGACAAGCTCTATCCAACGGTGCGATCAGTCGTGGGACTATTTTGATGAATTCCTGAGAGAAAAATCCACATACCTCAAATAAACCGGGTAATTATTAAAAGTTTGCAAGCTCCGCGCTCGAAAATTCCTGGTCCGATTCGGCCGAGTGACCACTCAAAATGTTCCTCTAGACAAGCTCTATCCAACGGTGCGATCAGTCATGGGACTATTTTGATGAATTCCTGAGAAAAAAATCCACATACCTCTAATAAACCGGGTAATTATAAAAAGTTTGCACGCTCCGCGCTCGGAAATTCCTGGTCCGATTTGGACGAGTGACCACTCAAAATGTTCCTTTAGACAAGCTCTATCCAACGGTGTGATCAGTCGTGGGACTATTTTGATGAATTCCTGAGAGAAAAATCCACATACCTCAAATAAACCGGGTAATTATTAAAAGTTTGCAAGCTCCGCGCTCGAAAATTCCTGGTCCGATTCGGCCGAGTGACCACTCAAAATGTTCCTCTAGACAAGCTCTATCCAACGGTGCGATCAGTCGTGGGACTATTTTGATGAATTCCTGAGAAAAAAATCCACATACCTCTAATAAACCGGGTAATTATAAAAAGTTTGCACGCTCCGCGCTCGGAAATTCCTGGTCCGATTTGGACGAGTGACCACTCAAAATGTTCCTTCAGACAAGCTCTATCCAACGGTGCGATCAGTCGTGGGACTATTTTGATGAATTCCTGAGGGAAAAATCCACATACCTCAAATAAACCGGGTAATTATTAAAAGTTTGCAAGCTCCGCGCTCGAAAATTCCTGGTCCGATTGGGCCGAGTGACCACTCAAAATGTTCCTTTAGACAAGCTCTATCCAACGGTGCGATCAGTCGTGGGACTATTTTGATGAATTCCTGAGAGAAAAATCCACATACCTCAAATAAACCGGGTAATTATTAAAAGTTTGCACGCTCTGCGCTCGGAAATTCCTGGTCGGATTCGGCCGAGTGACCACTCAAAATGTTCCTTTAGACAAGCTCTATCCAACGGTGTGATCAGTCGTGGGACTATTTTGATGAATTCCTGAGAGAAAAATCCACATACCTCAAATAAACCGGGTAATTATTAAAAGTTTGCAAGCTCCGCGCTCGAAAATTCCTGGTCCGATTGGGCCGAGTGACCACTCAAAATGTTCCTCTAGACAAGCTCTATCCCACGGTGGGATCAGTCGTGGGACTATTTTGATGAATTCCGGAGATAGAAATACACATACGTCAAATATACCGGGTAAATATTAAAAGTTTGCACGCTCCGCGCTCGGAAATCTCTGGTCCGATTCGGCAGAGTGACCACTCAAAATGTTCCTCTAGACAAGCTCTATCCCACGGTGGGATCAGTCGTGGGACTATTTTGATGAATTCCGGAGATAGAAATACACATACGTCAAATATACCGGGTAAATATTAAAAGTTTGCACGCTCCGCGCTCGGAAATTCCTGGTCCGATTTGGACGAGTGACCACTCAAAATGTTCCTCTAGACAAGCTCTATCCAACGGTGGGATCAGTCGTGGGACTATTTTGATGAATTCCGGAGATAGAAATACACATACGTCAAATATACCGGGTAATTATTAAAAGTTTGCACGCTCCGCGCTCGGAAATTCCTGGTCCGATTCGGCCGTGTGACCACTCAAAATGTTCCTCTAGACAAGCTCTATCCAACGGTGCGATCAGTCGTCGGACTATTTTGATGAATTCCTGAGAAAAAAATCCACATACCTCAAATAAACCGGTTAATTATTAAAAGTGTGCACGCTCCGCGCTCGGAAATTCCTGGTCCGATTCGGCCGTGTGACCACTCAAAATGTTCCTCTAGACAAGCTCTATCCAACGGTGCGATCAGTCGTCGGACTATTTTGATGAATTCCTGAGAGAAAAATCCACATACCTCAAATAAACCGGGTAATTATTAAAAGTTTGCACGCTCTGCGCTCGGAAATTCCTGGTCCGATTCGGCCGTGTGACCACTCAAAATGTTCCTTTAGACAAGCTCTATCCAACGGTGGGATCAGTCGTGGGACTATTTTGATGAATTCCTGAGAGAAAAATCCACATACCTCAAATAAACCGGGTAATTATTAAAAGATTGCACGCTCCGCGCTCGGAAATCTCTGGTCCGATTCGGCCGAGTGACCACTCAAAATGTTCCTCTAGACAAGCTCTATCCAACGGTGGGATCAGTCGTGGGACTATTTTGATGAATTCCGGAGATAGAAATACACATACGTCAAATATACCGGGTAATTATTAAAAGTTTGCACGCTCCGCGCTCGGAAATTCCTGGTCCGATTCGGCCGTGTGACAACTCAAAATGTTCCTCTAGACAAGCTCTATCCAACGGTGGGATCAGTCGTGGGACTATTTTGATGAATTCCTGAGAGAAAAATCCACATACCTCAAATAAACCGGGTAATTATTAAAAGTTTGCAAGCTCCGCGCTCGAAAATTCCTGGTCCGATTCGGCCGAGTGACCACTCAAAATGTTCCTCTAGACAAGCTCTATCCAACGGTGCGATCAGTCGTCGGACTATTTTGATGAATTCCTGAGAGAAAAATCCACATACCTCAAATAAACCGGGTAATTATTAAAAGTTTGCACGCTCTGCGCTCGGAAATTCCTGGTCCGATTCGGCCGTGTGACCACTCAAAATGTTCCTTTAGACAAGCTCTATCCAACGGTGGGATCAGTCGTGGGACTATTTTGATGAATTCCTGAGAGAAAAATCCACATACCTCAAATAAACCGGTTAATTATTAAAAGTTTGCATGCTACGCGCTCGGAAATTTCTGGTCCGATTCGGCCGAGTGACCACTCAAAATGTTCCTCTAGACAAGCTCTATCCAACGGTGCGATCAGTCGTGGGACTATTTTGATGAATTCCTGAGAGAAAAATCCACATACCTCAAATAAACCGGGTAATTATTAAAAGTTTGCACGCTCCGCGCTCGGAAATTCCTGGTCCGATTCGGCCGTGTGACCACTCAAAATGTTCCTTTAGACAAGCTCTATCCAACGGTGTTATCAGTCGTGGGACTATTTTGATGAATTCCTGAGAGAAAAATCCACATACCTCTAATAAACCGGTAAATTATTAAAAGTTTGCACGCTCGGCGCTCGGAAATTTCTGGTCCGATTCGGCCGAGTGACCACTCAAAATGTTCCTCTAGACAAGCTCTATCCAACGGTGCGATCAGTCGTGGGACTATTTTGATGAATTCCTGAGAGAAAAATCCACATACCTCAAATAAACCGGGTAATTATTAAAAGTTTGCACGCTCCGCGCTCGGAAATTTCTGGTCCGATTCGGCCGAGTGACCACTCAAAATGTTCCTTTAGACAAGCTCTATCCAACGGTGTGATCAGTCGTGGGACTATTTTGATGAATTCCTGAGAAAAAAATCCACATACCTCAAATAAACCGGGTAATTATTAAAAGTTTGCACGCTCCGCGCTCGGAAATCTCTGTTCCGATTCGGCCGAGTGACCACTCAAAATGTTCCTCTAGACAAGCTCTATCCAACGGTGGGATCAGTCGTGGGACTATTTTGATGAATTCCGGAGATAGAAATACACATACGTCAAATATACCGGGTAATTATTAAAAGTTTGCACGCTCCGCGCTCGGAAATTCCTGGTCCGATTCGGCCGTGTGACCACTCAAAATGTTCCTCTAGACAAGCTCTATCCAACGGTGGGATCAGTCGTGGGACTATTTTGATGAATTCCTGAGAAAAAAATCCACATACCTCAAATAAACCGGGTAATTATTAAAAGATTGCACACTCCGCGCTCGGAAATCTCTGGTCCGATTCGGCCGAGTGACCACTCAAAATGTTCCTTTAGACAAGCTCTATCCAACGGTGGGATCAGTCGTGGGACTATTTTGATGAATTCCTGAGAGAAAAATCCACATACCTCAAATAAACCGGGTAATTATTAAAAGATTGCACGCTCCGCGCTCGGAAATCTCTGGTCCGATTCGGCCGAGTGACCACTCAAAATGTTCCTCTAGACAAGCTCTATCCAACGGTGGGATCAGTCGTGGGACTATTTTGATGAATTCCGGAGATAGAAATACACATACGTCAAATATACCGGGTAATTATTAAAAGTTTGCACGCTCCGCGCTCGGAAATTCCTGGTCCGATTCGGCCGTGTGACAACTCAAAATGTTCCTCTAGACAAGCTCTATCCAACGGTGGGATCAGTCGTGGGACTATTTTGATGAATTCCTGAGAGAAAAATCCACATACCTCTGTTGATCCGGCTCGTAGGACCAAAAATGTTTAATCCGGCTCGAAGGACCAAAAATGTTGATCCGGCTCGTAGGACCAAAAATGTTGATCCGGCTCGAAGGACCAAACTGTTTATTCGTGGATCGTGGTACCAAGATGTTGATTAGACATGGCCTAATTCTTGATACGTCTAGTAAGCAATGGACTGGATGCTTGCGAAGGACCACCCTGAGTTCGCGGTCTCAGAGACACCGTGTTCGTGCAAATGAAAACAAAACCCTTTTCTAACGGTAACAAAGGTTTATTATTCACTAACAACTTCGAGTAATGTAGCAAAGAAATAACAACTTTTCGTGACAAGTTAATTAGTGTAGTAATTAACCGTGTATAGGAACCGTGTGTAAAGTAATCGCGTACGAGTAACGTGCAAAGTACGGAGTTAAGGGTCGACGGAGACGCACAAGAAGAGAGAGATTTTTCTTCTTGCAAAATCTTAAATACTAAAGTTAATGGTAACCGTACATAGGCGTACCAGAAACTAAGAGGTCATCATCGGCGCTTCTTCTAGATTTGTCCTTGTGACTTGCCTAACTTTAACAATATAATTGGGTTTTATTGGAGGGCGTTTATGACCAGCATCGAGAACGTGTCTAAATTCTAGTACGCACAAAAGGTCGGCGAGGAGTTTTATTACACAGTTAGTCTAAGATCAAACAAAATGCGAATCAACATCTGGTCATACGGACAAAGTGGCAAGAGAAACGAGTAATGTCCATAGGCGTAGCACACGGATTTCTTACATACTAGTCACACATTTAATACTAGGCTTATGAAGAATACAACTTATCGAACTAATACATTAAATTAATTATCGGGAATTCTGTCCCCTACACAAGCCCTAACATGCCGGCCCCGTTAAAAGGTCGTTACCTTTTAAATTATTTACAAAGAGTTATTTGTTATTCATGGGCAATGGGCATATTTTCGACAATGATCTTCGCGATATAGTTCCACTGGGTAAGCGCACTGACACTACACGTATCACATGATCCTTTCCTTCGTGGAGTTCGACAACTCGAGCTAAAATCCAGCGCAGTGGGGCAGTATTGTGTTCCACCAGTAAAACTAATGCTCCAATATCTATGGTTTTATCTACAGTGTTCTTCCATTTACATCGAGTTTGCAAATTTGTCAAATAGTCTCTGGACCAACTATTCCAAAAATGCTGCTGGAGTTGTTGAAGTCGTTCGTAATGAGATAAGCGAGAGATAACGGCGTTCTGGTAGTCGGGTTGTGGTAAACTTGCCAACGAGTCACCAATAAGGAAATGCGCGGGAGTTAAGGGTGCATAGTCGTTTATGTCGTTTGAGATTGGCATTAGTGGTCGCGAGTTGAGACAAGCTTCGATTTTTACTAATAGGGTGTACATCTCTTCGTATGTTAGAGATGATTCACCTAAGACACGGCGAAGATGAAACTTAGTCGATTTCACCGCCGCCTCCCACAATCCTCCCATATGGGCACTACGCGCGGGTATGAAATGCCACTTTATCAAATGATTGGCTAAAAATGTAGTTGTGGCGTTAATGTGTGATTCATTATTTATTAAGTTATAGAGTTCGATAAAATAATTATTGGCCCCTACAAAGTTAGAACCATTGTCTGAATGTATGTTTGTTGGTTTTCCTCGTCTGGAACAGAACCTTTCCAAAGCATTCAAAAAGCTATCGGTCGAAAGATCTTTAACCAGTTCGATATGTACTGCACGCGTGGCAAAACAAACAAAAATGCATATGTAAGTTTTTACGGATTTGGCTCTACGCAGCGTACCCTCCTTTATGAGTATAGGCCCTGCATAATCGATTCCGCAATTTGAAAAAGGTCGTGAAGGCGTTACCCTTGCGGTCGGAAGGGAACCCATTAAAAATTTCGAAGGTTTCGGTTTTACTCTAAAACATCTTATACATCTACTAAGGTTACGTTTAACTGCATTTTTTCCGTTTATTATCCAAAATCTGAGGCGAATTATCGAAAGCAAGTTTTGAACTCCCGCGTGGAGATGTTTCATATGCTCATTCTGTATTATCAAGTCAGTGAATTTATGTTTATACGGTAATATAATAGGGTGTTGTTGTTCAAAATTAAATTGTGAATTTATTAAACGTCCCCCGACTCGAAGTATTCCTTCTGAATCGAGAAATGGGTTTAGATTCAAAATTTTACTTTCGCTTGGGAGTTTTTTACTTTTGGATAAGTCGGAAATTTCCTTTTCGAAGCTATCCCGTTGAACCAATTTTACTAATAAAAGCAGTGACTCGTTTAATTCTTCAACTGTCAAGGCTGTTGACTTATTCATCACTTTGCGGCATCGATTTTTAAGTCTGCATATGTAACCTACTACTCTGTGCAGTTTGAAGAAGGTAGAAAATCTATCAAAAATGTTAAGTCCGTAGTTGTTGCTATTTACACTCGTTGTTTTATATACTGTGGTATGATTATTTTTTAATTCGGGCAAGACATCGACGGGAACCTCATGGCTATCTAAGTTCGCTTCCGTCCTTGATGTGTTTTTCTTTAAAAATTCGGGACCGTGAAACCAAAGATCACATCCCAGCAATTCCCTTGGGCTCAATCCTCTCGATATTACATCTGCAGGGTTGGCCTTGCTTGGCACGTGAGCCCACTCCGTTATCTTGGTCAATTCATTAATTTTTGCCACTCGATTGGCAACAAAGGTCTTAAGGTGAGCAGGATCAATTTTCAACCATGCCAAAACAATACTAGAATCCGTGAAGTATCGTACGTCTGATATTTGTATGTCTAAAATTTGTCTTACCGTATTCATTAGTTTGGCTAAAAGGTGGGCCGCTAGAAGCTCAAGTCGAGGCAAGGTCAATTTTTTAGCTGGAGCTACCCTTGATTTTCCTGTCAACAGTCGTAATTCGCGACTACCTGACTCATCCTCCGAGGCCACGTAAATACAGGCTCCGTAAGCCTTTTCGGAGCTATCAGAAAATCCGTACAATCTTATATGGGCCGTCTTTGTTGGAATTACAAGCCTATCGATCTTGTATTCATTGAGGCACTCCAGTTCATTCGAGAATTCCTCCCAAATCTGTCTTAGGTCATTCGGGACCGCTTGATCCCAACCGATATGTAATTTCCATAGAGCTTGAATGATTAACTTGGCCCTAGTTAATGCGGGACCGATCAACCCAAGCGGGTCAAAGATCTGCGAAATTTTCGAAAGAATAGTCCTTTTGGTAACACGGGATGGCTCGTATTTAATATTTACTGAATACTTCAGAGTATCTTGTTTAGGATCCCAGCTGATTCCAAGAGTTTTTAGATGTTTATCTTCATGAGGTAGAATTAAATTGTCGTGATTTTCGTTACTGTTTGCTTGTAGGATACTGTTTAGAACTATGTTACTGTTGGACGACCATTTTCTCAATTTAAAATTAGCTTGACTTAAAATATCGTCTAGTTCCCTATAAATTTGCAATGCATCTGTTTCCGAATCAATGCTAACCAACAGGTCATCCATGTAGAACGAACGTTTAATTATTTCTGCTGTTCGTGGATACCTGTCTTTGTTGCGCTCGGCCAATTCTATCAAGCAACGTGTGGCTTGAAAGGGTGCACTCGATGTGCCATACGTTACCGTGTTGAGTTTATACACATTAATCGGATCATTAAGATTTGCTCGCCATAGTATCTTTTGGAAGTTACGTTCTTCCTCATGAATTTTTATACATCGGTACATCATTTTGATGTCCGCGCTCAAAACAATTTTGCGAAGTCTTAGACGTATCAAAATTGAGTACAAGTCATCTTGTACTACTGGTCCTACCAAAAGCGTGTCATTCAGGGAAATTCCTAAACTTGTTTTGCAGCTTGCATCAAAAACGACGCGACACTTCGTGGTAATAGAATTCTTTAGTACCGCACTGTGGGGTAAAAAATAAGAATTGTTTGGAATAGAGATGTCCTTTTCAATGGGTCCTTGAAGCGTCATGTGGCCTAAGTTCTCATATTCCGTCATAAATTCTACGTACTGCTTCTTGAGGTCCTTGTCCTTTTCTAACCTTTTCTCTACATTTTTTAACCGTTTTAGGGCATTCGATTTGGAGTCACCCAGACTAAAATCTGTTTGATTATTGAACGGATACCTTACGACAAAACTGTTGTCCATGTCGCGGGTTGTAGTTTGATTAAAATATTCCTCACAATAATTTTCTTCCTTTGATAGGAATTTAACATTTTCAAACTCTTCAATCTGCCAGAATTTCGTCAACGAATCATTTAATGTTTTATTTGAAATACTAGTCGCAAGGTTGCACACTACTTTCCGACTTTGAGATTCTCTGCATATTAAATTGCCCGATATTACCCAGCCTAAAGAGGTTTCTTGTAACATTGGCAATCCCTTTCCTAATTTAAGTTTACCCGAACCTAATAGATTATAAAATATATCTACCCCTAATAAAACATCAATTTGTTTTGGTTCATTAAATTTTTCATCAGCTAGATTGATATTTGTTGGAATTTGAAGTACCGAACTGGGAAATCTAAATGAGGGTAGATTTTCGGTAAGAATGGGCAAAACCAAAAATGCTATGTTAGATTCATATTGGTTGAACCTGGATTTTATTTTCGTGTGCACTCGCTGATTAATCTTTGTGACAATTTGACTGATACCTGATAATGAAAGGTCAATTGTTTGGGGACTTAAGTTTAACTTTCTGCAGAAGTTTTCTGTCATTAAATTTGACTGGCTTCCGCAATCGAGTAAGGCATTGCATTTATGCCAATTTCCTTTTCTGTCTGAGATGAGAATGGTAGCCGTAGATAGTAGTACTTGATTTTTATCAATACCTAACGATGATAATGCCAAAGGATTGTTTTCCGTATCGTACGTGACCGCGTTACTTTGGCCGATTGTTAAAACTGTAGATTGTTTGGATTCTCCATACCTTCTCAATACATCGTGAGCCGAAGGATTAGATGGAGAACTGATCGATGATTCATGTTCAGTTAATGATGAGGAAGGTTCATTAGTGCTGCTGTTGCTAGAATTTTGAACATGTCCACTCCCTGAACGTTTCTCTATATGTAACGTGCTATTATGTTTTTGGTTGCATTTTTTGCAGCCTCTTGATCTACATTCCTGTTTCAGATGCCCTGGACGTAAACAGTTGCTACACAATTTATGTCTTCGAATTTCGTTATATTTGTCCGACACTGATAATTGGATAAAACGAGGACATTGATGAATGAAATGGTTTTCGGTGCAGATGTAGCACTTATTGATTTTTTCGGTCAAAGAATACGAATAATTCTTAAACTGATGTGATTCGTTTCTTTTCTCGTGGCCTTTGTTTTGCATTCTATCCCTATCATGTTTATTTGAATGTACGGTTGAGAAGCCGCGAACCGCTTCCAACGAACGACATTTTTCGGTTAAAAATTCCATTAATTGATCAACAGTCGGCAATTCAGTATTACATTGTTTCCGCTCCCACTCGTGATTAGTACTATCATCCAGTTTGTTTAATATTATCGGTATCAACAAAACATCCCATTGATCCACGGGTAATTTTAATTTTCCTAATGATGATTTATGTTGCTGAACTGCATCTATTAATTTTCTAATATTTACAGATGATCCTTTATTCGCGTTTGGTAAATTAAGAACTAAACCTTTAGCGTGAATGTTAATAACTGCCTTTTTATTCTCGTATCTTTTTTGTAACAGATTTAAAGCGATTGTATAATTATCGGGAGTTATGTCGAGAGAGTCTATGAGATTTAGCGCATCGCCTTTACAACATAATTTTAGATATAACAATTTTTCTGTTTCACTCAAGTCGGTTCTGCTATGGACTAAGGAATCAAATATGTTTTTGAAACTGAACCAAGTTTCATAATTGCCATAAAATGAACGTAAGCTTAAATCTGGTAATTTTCCCAGACCTCTTGGTGAATTTTGTTTTCCTAAATGAGTATTAGTACAATTTTGATTTTTGCTAATTGAATTTATTAACTGCTTTAATTCTGAAATTAAATTAAAGTAGGCTGATTCGATCTCAATACGTTGTTCTTCTTCGTTTAAGCTTAAAAATTCTAGACGAGATTGTACTTTATCGAACTGATTATAGTCCTCCTCCACGTTCTTGAGGCGGATTTCTAATTGAACTGTTTCTTGAATATCTCTGTTTTCACGAAGGTACTGTTCAAAACGGGATAAACGTTTAGTTAAAATTCTGCGAGCGTGCAAAAGTTCTCTAAATTCATCGTTCTCGCTAAGAGACTCTGCTGAGCCTAGTTCCATTTCGGATCGTTTTGAAATTTTTTCTTTTTGAGCTCTAGTGGTCATTTTTAACTACTATTGATAACGTGGCGTTAAAATAAATCAATTTACGCGATTCAAACAGAAGTACTACTGGAGAAATTAACTAGTTTCGACTTCTTTAATGTGCATAAATCGAGCATAAACCAAAGTAAATAAGTCGTATCAATCTCATACAACTAACGACCATTTAAAGTATCAAATGGGAATCGGGATTATGAGGTTATGCAAATTCAAAGAGGAAAAATCGTGATAAAAAGGAAATGACTCACCGGGATTGTTTCTTGCTCTCCTTGGGATCCACCGTTCTACTCCTTATTCCGCTTTCGATGTCCTATGTTCCACAGGTTCTGATCCAGTCCCGTGATATCCGGTTCGAAGTGACCAAAAATGTTGATCCGGCTCGTAGGACCAAAAATGTTTAATCCGGCTCGAAGGACCAAAAATGTTGATCCGGCTCGTAGGACCAAAAATGTTGATCCGGCTCGAAGGACCAAACTGTTTATTCGTGGATCGTGGTACCAAGATGTTGATTAGACATGGCCTAATTCTTGATACGTCTAGTAAGCAATGGACTGGATGCTTGCGAAGGACCACCCTGAGTTCGCGGTCTCAGAGACACCGTGTTCGTGCAAATGAAAACAAAACCCTTTTCTAACGGTAACAAAGGTTTATTATTCACTAACAACTTCGAGTAATGTAGCAAAGAAATAACAACTTTTCGTGACAAGTTAATTAGTGTAGTAATTAACCGTGTATAGGAACCGTGTGTAAAGTAATCGCGTACGAGTAACGTGCAAAGTACGGAGTTAAGGGTCGACGGAGACGCACAAGAAGAGAGAGATTTTTCTTCTTGCAAAATCTTAAATACTAAAGTTAATGGTAACCGTACATAGGCGTACCAGAAACTAAGAGGTCATCATCGGCGCTTCTTCTAGATTTGTCCTTGTGACTTGCCTAACTTTAACAATATAATTGGGTTTTATTGGAGGGCGTTTATGACCAGCATCGAGAACGTGTCTAAATTCTAGTACGCACAAAAGGTCGGCGAGGAGTTTTATTACACAGTTAGTCTAAGATCAAACAAAATGCGAATCAACATCTGGTCATACGGACAAAGTGGCAAGAGAAACGAGTAATGTCCATAGGCGTAGCACACGGATTTCTTACATACTAGTCACACATTTAATACTAGGCTTATGAAGAATACAACTTATCGAACTAATACATTAAATTAATTATCGGGAATTCTGTCCCCTACACAAGCCCTAACAACCTCAAATAAACCGGGTAATTATTAAAAGTTTGCACGCTCTGCGCTCGGAAATTCCTGGTCCGATTCGGCCGTGTGACCACTCAAAATGTTCCTTTAGACAAGCTCTATCCAACGGTGGGATCAGTCGTGGGACTATTTTGATGAATTCCTGAGAGAAAAATCCACATACCTCAAATAAACCGGTTAATTATTAAAAGTTTGCACGCTACGCGCTCGGAAATTTCTGGTCCGATTCGGCCGAGTGACCACTCAAAATGTTCCTCTAGACAAGCTCTATCCAACGATGTGATCAGTCGTGGGACTATTTTGATGAATTCCTGAGAAAAAAATCCACATACCTCAAATAAACCGGGTAATTATTAAAAGTTTGCACGCTCCGCGCTCGGAAATCTCTGGTCCGATTCGGCCGAGTGACCACTCAAAATGTTCCTCTAGACAAGCTCTATCCAACGGTGGGATCAGTCGTGGGACTATTTTGATGAATTCCTGAGAAAAAAATCCACATACCTCAAATAAACCGGTTAATTATTAAAAGTTTGCACGCTCCGCGCTCGGAAATTCCTGGTCCGATTCGGCCGTGTGACCACTCAAAATGTTCCTCTAGACAAGCTCTATCCAACGGTGCGATCAGTCGTGGGACTATTTTGATGAATTCCTGAGAGAAAAATCCACATACCTCAAATAAACCGGGTAATTATTAAAAGTTTGCACGCTCCGCGCTCGGAAATTCCTGGTCCGATTCGGCCGTGTGACCACTCAAAATGTTCCTTTAGACAAGCTCTATCCAACGGTGTTATCAGTCGTGGGACTATTTTGATGAATTCCTGAGAGAAAAATCCACATACCTCTAATAAACCGGTAAATTATTAAAAGTTTGCACGCTCGGCGCTCGGAAATTTCTGGTCCGATTCGGCCGAGTGACCACTCAAAATGTTCCTCTAGACAAGCTCTATCCAACGGTGCGATCAGTCGTGGGACTATTTTGATGAATTCCTGAGAGAAAAATCCACATACCTCAAATAAACCGGGTAATTATTAAAAGTTTGCACGCTCCGCGCTCGGAAATCTCTGGTCCGATTCGGCCGAGTGACCACTCAAAATGTTCCTTTAGACAAGCTCTATCCAACGGTGGGATCAGTCGTGGGACTATTTTGATGAATTCCTGAGAGAAAAATCCACATACCTCAAATAAACCGGGTAATTATTAAAAGATTGCACGCTCCGCGCTCGGAAATCTCTGGTCCGATTCGGCCGAGTGACCACTCAAAGTGTTCCTCTAGACAAGCTCTATCCAACGGTGGGATCAGTCGTGGGACTATTTTGATGAATTCCGGAGATAGAAATACACATACGTCAAATATACCGGGTAATTATTAAAAGTTTGCACGCTCCGCGCTCGGAAATTCCTGGTCCGATTCGGCCGTGTGACCACTCAAAATGTTCCTCTAGACAAGCTCTATCCAACGGTGGGATCAGTCGTGGGACTATTTTGATGAATTCCGGAGATAGAAATACACATACGTCAAATATACCGGGTAATTATTAAAAGTTTGCACGCTCCGCGCTCGGAAATTCCTGGTCCGATTCGGCCGTGTGACCACTCAAAATGTTCCTCTAGACAAGCTCTATCCAACGGTGCGATCAGTCGTCGGACTATTTTGATGAATTCCTGAGAGAAAAATCCACATACCTCAAATAAACCGGGTAATTATTAAAAGTTTGCACGCTCTGCGCTCGGAAATTCCTGGTCCGATTCGGCCGTGTGACCACTCAAAATGTTCCTTTAGACAAGCTCTATCCAACGGTGGGATCAGTCGTGGGACTATTTTGATGAATTCCTGAGAGAAAAATCCACATACCTCAAATAAACCGGGTAATTATTAAAAGATTGCACGCTCCGCGCTCGGAAATCTCTGGTCCGATTCGGCCGAGTGACCACTCAAAATGTTCCTCTAGACAAGCTCTATCCAACGGTGGGATCAGTCGTGGGACTATTTTGATGAATTCCGGAGATAGAAATACACATACGTCAAATATACCGGGTAATTATTAAAAGTTTGCACGCTCCGCGCTCGGAAATTCCTGGTCCGATTCGGCCGTGTGACAACTCAAAATGTTCCTCTAGACAAGCTCTATCCAACGGTGGGATCAGTCGTGGGACTATTTTGATGAATTCCTGAGGGAAAAATCCACATACCTCAAATAAACCGGGTAATTATTAAAAGTTTGCAAGCTCCGCGCTCGAAAATTCCTGGTCCGATTCGGCCGAGTGACCACTCAAAATGTTCCTCTAGACAAGCTCTATCCAACGGTGCGATCAGTCGTCGGACTATTTTGATGAATTCCTGAGAGAAAAATCCACATACCTCAAATAAACCGGGTAATTATTAAAAGTTTGCACGCTCTGCGCTCGGAAATTCCTGGTCCGATTTGGACGAGTGACCACTCAAAATGTTCCTTCAGACAAGCTCTATCCAACGGTGTGATCAGTCGTGGGACTATTTTGATGAATTCCTGAGAGAAAAATCCACATACCTCAAATAAACCGGGTAAATATTAAAAGTTTGCACGCTCCGCGCTCAGAAATTTCTGGTCCGATTCGGCCGAGTGACCACTCAAAATGTTCCTCTAGACAAGCTCTATCCAACGGTGCAATCAGTCGTGGGACTATTTTGATGAATTCCTGAGAGAAAAATCCACATACCTCAAATAAACCGGGTAAATATTAAAAGTTTGCACGCTCCGCGCTCAGAAATTTCTGGTCCGATTCGGCCGAGTGACCACTCAAAATGTTCCTCTAGACAAGCTCTATCCAACGGTGGGATCAGTCGTGGGACTATTTTGATGAATTCCTGAGAGAAAAATCCACATACCTCAAATAAACCGGGTAAATATTAAAAGATTGCACGCTCCGCGCTCGGAAATCACTGGTCCGATTCGGCCGAGTGACCACTCAAAATGTTCCTTTAGACAAGCTCTATCCAACGGTGGGATCAGTCGTGGGACTATTTTGATGAATTCCTGAGAGAAAAATCCACATACCTCAAATAAACCGGGTAATTATTAAAAGATTGCACGCTCCGCGCTCGGAAATTCCTGGTCCGATTCGGCCGTGTGACCACTCAAAATGTTCCTTTAGACAAGCTCTATCCAACGGTGCGATCAGTCGTGGGACTATTTTGATGAATTCCTGAGAGAAAAATCCACATACCTCAAATAAACCGGGTAATTATTAAAAGATTGCACGCTCCGCGCTCGGAAATTCCTGGTCCGATTCGGCCGTGTGACCACTCAAAATGTTCCTTTAGACAAGCTCTATCCAACGGTGTTATCAGTCGTGGGACTATTTTGATGAATTCCTGAGAGAAAAATCCACATACCTCTAATAAACCGGTAAATTATTAAAAGTTTGCACGCTCGGCGCTCGGAAATTTCTGGTCCGATTCGGCCGAGTGACCACTCAAAATGTTCCTCTAGACAAGCTCTATCCAACGGTGCGATCAGTCGTGGGACTATTTTGATGAATTCCTGAGAGAAAAATCCACATACCTCAAATAAACCGGGTAATTATTAAAAGTTTGCAAGCTCCGCGCTCGAAAATTCCTGGTCCGATTCGGCCGAGTGACCACTCAAAATGTTCCTCTAGACAAGCTCTATCCAACGGTGCGATCAGTCATGGGACTATTTTGATGAATTCCTGAGAAAAAAATCCACATACCTCTAATAAACCGGGTAATTATAAAAAGTTTGCACGCTCCGCGCTCGGAAATTCCTGGTCCGATTTGGACGAGTGACCACTCAAAATGTTCCTTTAGACAAGCTCTATCCAACGGTGTGATCAGTCGTGGGACTATTTTGATGAATTCCTGAGAGAAAAATCCACATACCTCAAATAAACCGGGTAATTATTAAAAGTTTGCAAGCTCCGCGCTCGAAAATTCCTGGTCCGATTCGGCCGAGTGACCACTCAAAATGTTCCTCTAGACAAGCTCTATCCAACGGTGCGATCAGTCGTGGGACTATTTTGATGAATTCCTGAGAAAAAAATCCACATACCTCTAATAAACCGGGTAATTATAAAAAGTTTGCACGCTCCGCGCTCGGAAATTCCTGGTCCGATTTGGACGAGTGACCACTCAAAATGTTCCTTCAGACAAGCTCTATCCAACGGTGCGATCAGTCGTGGGACTATTTTGATGAATTCCTGAGAGAAAAATCCACATACCTCAAATAAACCGGGTAATTATTAAAAGTTTGCAAGCTCCGCGCTCGAAAATTCCTGGTCCGATTGGGCCGAGTGACCACTCAAAATGTTCCTTTAGACAAGCTCTATCCAACGGTGCGATCAGTCGTGGGACTATTTTGATGAATTCCTGAGAGAAAAATCCACATACCTCAAATAAACCGGGTAATTATTAAAAGTTTGCACGCTCTGCGCTCGGAAATTCCTGGTCGGATTCGGCCGAGTGACCACTCAAAATGTTCCTTTAGACAAGCTCTATCCAACGGTGTGATCAGTCGTGGGACTATTTTGATGAATTCCTGAGAGAAAAATCCACATACCTCAAATAAACCGGGTAATTATTAAAAGTTTGCAAGCTCCGCGCTCGAAAATTCCTGGTCCGATTGGGCCGAGTGACCACTCAAAATGTTCCTCTAGACAAGCTCTATCCCACGGTGGGATCAGTCGTGGGACTATTTTGATGAATTCCGGAGATAGAAATACACATACGTCAAATATACCGGGTAAATATTAAAAGTTTGCACGCTCCGCGCTCGGAAATCTCTGGTCCGATTCGGCAGAGTGACCACTCAAAATGTTCCTCTAGACAAGCTCTATCCCACGGTGGGATCAGTCGTGGGACTATTTTGATGAATTCCGGAGATAGAAATACACATACGTCAAATATACCGGGTAAATATTAAAAGTTTGCACGCTCCGCGCTCGGAAATTCCTGGTCCGATTTGGACGAGTGACCACTCAAAATGTTCCTCTAGACAAGCTCTATCCAACGGTGGGATCAGTCGTGGGACTATTTTGATGAATTCCGGAGATAGAAATACACATACGTCAAATATACCGGGTAAATATTAAAAGTTTGCACGCTCCGCGCTCGGAAATTCCTGGTCCGATTTGGACGAGTGACCACTCAAAATGTTCCTCTAGACAAGCTCTATCCAACGGTGGGATCAGTCGTGGGACTATTTTGATGAATTCCTGAGAGAAAAATCCACATACCTCAAATAAACCGGGTAATTATTAAAAGTTTGCAAGCTCCGCGCTCGAAAATTCCTGGTCCGATTGGGCCGAGTGACCACTCAAAATGTTCCTTTAGACAAGCTCTATCCAACGGTGCGATCAGTCGTGGGACTATTTTGATGAATTCCTGAGGGAAAAATCCACATACCTCAAATAAACCGGGTAATTATTAAAAGTTTGCAAGCTCCGCGCTCGAAAATTCCTGGTCCGATTCGGCCGAGTGACCACTCAAAATGTTCCTCTAGACAAGCTCTATCCAACGGTGCGATCAGTCGTCGGACTATTTTGATGAATTCCTGAGAGAAAAATCCACATACCTCAAATAAACCGGGTAATTATTAAAAGTTTGCACGCTCTGCGCTCGGAAATTCCTGGTCCGATTTGGACGAGTGACCACTCAAAATGTTCCTTCAGACAAGCTCTATCCAACGGTGTGATCAGTCGTGGGACTATTTTGATGAATTCCTGAGAGAAAAATCCACATACCTCAAATAAACCGGGTAAATATTAAAAGTTTGCACGCTCCGCGCTCAGAAATTTCTGGTCCGATTCGGCCGAGTGACCACTCAAAATGTTCCTCTAGACAAGCTCTATCCAACGGTGCAATCAGTCGTGGGACTATTTTGATGAATTCCTGAGAGAAAAATCCACATACCTCAAATAAACCGGGTAAATATTAAAAGTTTGCACGCTCCGCGCTCAGAAATTTCTGGTCCGATTCGGCCGAGTGACCACTCAAAATGTTCCTCTAGACAAGCTCTATCCAACGGTGGGATCAGTCGTGGGACTATTTTGATGAATTCCGGAGATAGAAATACACATACGTCAAATAAACCGGGTAATTATTAAAAGATTGCACGCTCTGCGCTCGGAAATTCCTGGTCGGATTCGGCCGAGTGACCACTCAAAATGTTCCTTTAGACAAGCTCTATCCAACGGTGCAATCAGTCGTGGGACTATTTTGATGAATTCCTGAGAGAAAAATCCACATACCTCAAATAAACCGGGTAATTATTGAAAGATTGCACGCTCTGCGCTCGGAAATTCCTGGTCGGATTCGGCCGAGTGACCACTCAAAATGTTCCTCTAGACAAGCTCTATCCAACGGTGGGATCAGTCGTGGGACTATTTTGATGAATTCCGGAGATAGAAATACACATACGTCAAATAAACCGGGTAATTATTAAAAGATTGCACGCTCTGCGCTCGGAAATTCCTGGTCGGATTCGGCCGAGTGACCACTCAAAATGTTCCTTTAGACAAGCTCTATCCAACGGTGGGCTCAGTCGTGGGACTATTTTGATGAATTCCTGAGAAAAAAATCCACATACCTCAAATAAACCGGTTAATTATTAAAAGATTGCACGCTCCGCGCTCGGAAATCTCTGGTCCGATTCGGCCGAGTGACCACTCAAAATGTTCCTTTAGACAAGCTCTATCCAACGGTGCGATCAGTCGTGGGACTATTTTGATGAATTCCTGAGAGAAAAATCCACATACCTCAAATAAACCGGGTAATTATTAAAAGATTGCACGCTCCGCGCTCGGAAATCACTGGTCCGATTCGGCCGAGTGACCACTCAAAATGTTCCTTTAGACAAGCTCTATCCAACGGTGGGATCAGTCGTGGGACTATTTTGATGAATTCCTGAGAGAAAAATCCACATACCTCAAATAAACCGGTTAATTATTAAAAGTTTGCACGCTACGCGCTCGGAAATTTCTGGTCCGATTCGGCCGAGTGACCACTCAAAATGTTCCTCTAGACAAGCTCTATCCAACGGTGCGATCAGTCGTGGGACTATTTTGATGAATTCCTGAGAGAAAAATCCACATACCTCAAATAAACCGGGTAATTATTAAAAGATTGCACGCTCCGCGCTCGGAAATTCCTGGTCCGATTCGGCCGTGTGACCACTCAAAATGTTCCTTTAGACAAGCTCTATCCAACGGTGTTATCAGTCGTGGGACTATTTTGATGAATTCCTGAGAGAAAAATCCACATACCTCTAATAAACCGGTAAATTATTAAAAGTTTGCACGCTCGGCGCTCGGAAATTTCTGGTCCGATTCGGCCGAGTGACCACTCAAAATGTTCCTCTAGACAAGCTCTATCCAACGGTGCGATCAGTCGTGGGACTATTTTGATGAATTCCTGAGAGAAAAATCCACATACCTCAAATAAACCGGGTAATTATTAAAAGTTTGCAAGCTCCGCGCTCGAAAATTCCTGGTCCGATTCGGCCGAGTGACCACTCAAAATGTTCCTCTAGACAAGCTCTATCCAACGGTGCGATCAGTCATGGGACTATTTTGATGAATTCCTGAGAAAAAAATCCACATACCTCTAATAAACCGGGTAATTATAAAAAGTTTGCACGCTCCGCGCTCGGAAATTCCTGGTCCGATTTGGACGAGTGACCACTCAAAATGTTCCTTTAGACAAGCTCTATCCAACGGTGTGATCAGTCGTGGGACTATTTTGATGAATTCCTGAGAGAAAAATCCACATACCTCAAATAAACCGGGTAATTATTAAAAGTTTGCAAGCTCCGCGCTCGAAAATTCCTGGTCCGATTCGGCCGAGTGACCACTCAAAATGTTCCTCTAGACAAGCTCTATCCAACGGTGCGATCAGTCGTGGGACTATTTTGATGAATTCCTGAGAAAAAAATCCACATACCTCTAATAAACCGGGTAATTATAAAAAGTTTGCACGCTCCGCGCTCGGAAATTCCTGGTCCGATTTGGACGAGTGACCACTCAAAATGTTCCTTCAGACAAGCTCTATCCAACGGTGCGATCAGTCGTGGGACTATTTTGATGAATTCCTGAGAGAAAAATCCACATACCTCAAATAAACCGGGTAATTATTAAAAGTTTGCAAGCTCCGCGCTCGGAAATTCCTGGTCCGATTCGGCCGTGTGACCACTCAAAATGTTCCTCTAGACAAGCTCTATCCAACGGTGCGATCAGTCGTCGGACTATTTTGATGAATTCCTGAGAGAAAAATCCACATACCTCAAATAAACCGGGTAATTATTAAAAGTTTGCACGCTCTGCGCTCGGAAATTCCTGGTCCGATTCGGCCGTGTGACCACTCAAAATGTTCCTTTAGACAAGCTCTATCCAACGGTGGGATCAGTCGTGGGACTATTTTGATGAATTCCTGAGAGAAAAATCCACATACCTCAAATAAACCGGGTAATTATTAAAAGATTGCACGCTCCGCGCTCGGAAATCTCTGGTCCGATTCGGCCGAGTGACCACTCAAAATGTTCCTCTAGACAAGCTCTATCCAACGGTGGGATCAGTCGTGGGACTATTTTGATGAATTCCGGAGATAGAAATACACATACGTCAAATATACCGGGTAATTATTAAAAGTTTGCACGCTCCGCGCTCGGAAATTCCTGGTCCGATTCGGCCGTGTGACCACTCAAAATGTTCCTCTAGACAAGCTCTATCCAACGGTGGGATCAGTCGTGGGACTATTTTGATGAATTCCTGAGAAAAAAATCCACATACCTCAAATAAACCGGGTAATTATTAAAAGATTGCACACTCCGCGCTCGGAAATCTCTGGTCCGATTCGGCCGAGTGACCACTCAAAATGTTCCTCTAGACAAGCTCTATCCAACGGTGGGATCAGTCGTGGGACTATTTTGATGAATTCCGGAGATAGAAATACACATACGTCAAATATACCGGGTAATTATTAAAAGTTTGCACGCTCCGCGCTCGGAAATTCCTGGTCCGATTCGGCCGTGTGACAACTCAAAATGTTCCTCTAGACAAGCTCTATCCAACGGTGGGATCAGTCGTGGGACTATTTTGATGAATTCCTGAGAGAAAAATCCACATACCTCAAATAAACCGGGTAATTATTAAAAGTTTGCAAGCTCCGCGCTCGGAAATTTCTGGTCCGATTCGGCCGAGTGACCACTCAAAATGTTCCTCTAGACAAGCTCTATCCAACGGTGCGATCAGTCGTGGGACTATTTTGATGAATTCCTGAGAGAAAAATCCACATACCTCAAATAAACCGGGTAATTATTAAAAGTTTGCACGCTCCGCGCTCGGAAATTCCTGGTCCGATTCGGCCGTGTGACCACTCAAAATGTTCCTTTAGACAAGCTCTATCCAACGGTGTTATCAGTCGTGGGACTATTTTGATGAATTCCTGAGAGAAAAATCCACATACCTCTAATAAACCGGTAAATTATTAAAAGTTTGCACGCTCGGCGCTCGGAAATTTCTGGTCCGATTCGGCCGAGTGACCACTCAAAATGTTCCTCTAGACAAGCTCTATCCAACGGTGCGATCAGTCGTGGGACTATTTTGATGAATTCCTGAGAGAAAAATCCACATACCTCAAATAAACCGGGTAATTATTAAAAGTTTGCACGCTCCGCGCTCGGAAATCTCTGGTCCGATTCGGCCGAGTGACCACTCAAAATGTTCCTTTAGACAAGCTCTATCCAACGGTGGGATCAGTCGTGGGACTATTTTGATGAATTCCTGAGAGAAAAATCCACATACCTCAAATAAACCGGGTAATTATTAAAAGATTGCACGCTCCGCGCTCGGAAATCTCTGGTCCGATTCGGCCGAGTGAACACTCAAAATGTTCCTCTAGACAAGCTCTATCCAACGGTGGGATCAGTCGTGGGACTATTTTGATGAATTCCGGAGATAGAAATACACATACGTCAAATATACCGGGTAATTATTAAAAGTTTGCACGCTCCGCGCTCGGAAATTCCTGGTCCGATTCGGCCGTGTGACAACTCAAAATGTTCCTCTAGACAAGCTCTATCCAACGGTGGGATCAGTCGTGGGACTATTTTGATGAATTCCTGAGAGAAAAATCCACATACCTCAAATAAACCGGGTAATTATTAAAAGTTTGCAAGCTCCGCGCTCGAAAATTCCTGGTCCGATTCGGCCGAGTGACCACTCAAAATGTTCCTCTAGACAAGCTCTATCCAACGGTGCGATCAGTCGTCGGACTATTTTGATGAATTCCTGAGAGAAAAATCCACATATCTCAAATAAACCGGGTAATTATTAAAAGTTTGCACGCTCTGCGCTCGGAAATTCCTGGTCCGATTCGGCCGTGTGACCACTCAAAATGTTCCTTTAGACAAGCTCTATCCAACGGTGGGATCAGTCGTGGGACTATTTTGATGAATTCCTGAGAGAAAAATCCACATACCTCAAATAAACCGGTTAATTATTAAAAGTTTGCACGCTACGCGCTCGGAAATTTCTGGTCCGATTCGGCCGAGTGACCACTCAAAATGTTCCTCTAGACAAGCTCTATCCAACGGTGCGATCAGTCGTGGGACTATTTTGATGAATTCCTGAGAGAAAAATCCACATACCTCAAATAAACCGGGTAATTATTAAAAGTTTGCACGCTCCGCGCTCGGAAATTCCTGGTCCGATTCGGCCGTGTGACCACTCAAAATGTTCCTTTAGACAAGCTCTATCCAACGGTGTTATCAGTCGTGGGACTATTTTGATGAATTCCTGAGAGAAAAATCCACATACCTCTAATAAACCGGTAAATTATTAAAAGTTTGCACGCTCGGCGCTCGGAAATTTCTGGTCCGATTCGGCCGAGTGACCACTCAAAATGTTCCTCTAGACAAGCTCTATCCAACGGTGCGATCAGTCGTGGGACTATTTTGATGAATTCCTGAGAGAAAAATCCACATACCTCAAATAAACCGGGTAATTATTAAAAGTTTGCACGCTCCGCGCTCGGAAATTTCTGGTCCGATTCGGCCGAGTGACCACTCAAAATGTTCCTTTAGACAAGCTCTATCCAACGGTGTGATCAGTCGTGGGACTATTTTGATGAATTCCTGAGAAAAAAATCCACATACCTCAAATAAACCGGGTAATTATTAAAAGTTTGCACGCTCCGCGCTCGGAAATCTCTGGTCCGATTCGGCCGAGTGACCACTCAAAATGTTCCTCTAGACAAGCTCTATCCAACGGTGGGATCAGTCGTGGGACTATTTTGATGAATTCCGGAGATAGAAATACACATACGTCAAATATACCGGGTAATTATTAAAAGTTTGCACGCTCCGCGCTCGGAAATTCCTGGTCCGATTCGGCCGTGTGACCACTCAAAATGTTCCTCTAGACAAGCTCTATCCAACGGTGGGATCAGTCGTGGGACTATTTTGATGAATTCCTGAGAAAAAAATCCACATACCTCAAATAAACCGGGTAATTATTAAAAGATTGCACACTCCGCGCTCGGAAATCTCTGGTCCGATTCGGCCGAGTGACCACTCAAAATGTTCCTTTAGACAAGCTCTATCCAACGGTGGGATCAGTCGTGGGACTATTTTGATGAATTCCTGAGAGAAAAATCCACATACCTCAAATAAACCGGGTAATTATTAAAAGATTGCACGCTCCGCGCTCGGAAATCTCTGGTCCGATTCGGCCGAGTGACCACTCAAAATGTTCCTCTAGACAAGCTCTATCCAACGGTGGGATCAGTCGTGGGACTATTTTGATGAATTCCGGAGATAGAAATACACATACGTCAAATATACCGGGTAATTATTAAAAGTTTGCACGCTCCGCGCTCGGAAATTCCTGGTCCGATTCGGCCGTGTGACAACTCAAAATGTTCCTCTAGACAAGCTCTATCCAACGGTGGGATCAGTCGTGGGACTATTTTGATGAATTCCTGAGAGAAAAATCCACATACCTCAAATAAACCGGGTAATTATTAAAAGTTTGCAAGCTCCGCGCTCGAAAATTCCTGGTCCGATTCGGCCGAGTGACCACTCAAAATGTTCCTCTAGACAAGCTCTATCCAACGGTGCGATCAGTCGTCGGACTATTTTGATGAATTCCTGAGAGAAAAATCCACATACCTCAAATAAACTGGGTAATTATTAAAAGTTTGCACGCTCTGCGCTCGGAAATTCCTGGTCCGATTCGGCCGTGTGACCACTCAAAATGTTCCTTTAGACAAGCTCTATCCAACGGTGGGATCAGTCGTGGGACTATTTTGATGAATTCCTGAGAGAAAAATCCACATACCTCAAATAAACCGGTTAATTATTAAAAGTTTGCACGCTACGCGCTCGGAAATTTCTGGTCCGATTCGGCCGAGTGACCACTCAAAATGTTCCTCTAGACAAGCTCTATCCAACGATGTGATCAGTCGTGGGACTATTTTGATGAATTCCTGAGAAAAAAATCCACATACCTCAAATAAACCGGGTAATTATTAAAAGTTTGCACGCTCCGCGCTCGGAAATCTCTGGTCCGATTCGGCCGAGTGACCACTCAAAATGTTCCTCTAGACAAGCTCTATCCAACGGTGGGATCAGTCGTGGGACTATTTTGATGAATTCCTGAGAAAAAAATCCACATACCTCAAATAAACCGGTTAATTATTAAAAGTTTGCACGCTCCGCGCTCGGAAATTCCTGGTCCGATTCGGCCGTGTGACCACTCAAAATGTTCCTCTAGACAAGCTCTATCCAACGGTGCGATCAGTCGTCGGACTATTTTGATGAATTCCTGAGAGAAAAATCCACATACCTCAAATAAACCGGGTAATTATTAAAAGTTTGCACGCTCTGCGCTCGGAAATTCCTGGTCCGATTCGGCCGTGTGACCACTCAAAATGTTCCTTTAGACAAGCTCTATCCAACGGTGGGATCAGTCGTGGGACTATTTTGATGAATTCCTGAGAGAAAAACCCACATACCTCAAATAAACCGGGTAATTATTAAAAGATTGCACGCTCCGCGCTCGGAAATCTCTGGTCCGATTCGGCCGAGTGACCACTCAAAATGTTCCTCTAGACAAGCTCTATCCAACGGTGGGATCAGTCGTGGGACTATTTTGATGAATTCCGGAGATAGAAATACACATACGTCAAATATACCGGGTAATTATTAAAAGTTTGCACGCTCCGCGCTCGGAAATTCCTGGTCCGATTCGGCCGTGTGACCACTCAAAATGTTCCTCTAGACAAGCTCTATCCAACGGTGGGATCAGTCGTGGGACTATTTTGATGAATTCCTGAGAAAAAAATCCACATACCTCAAATAAACCGGGTAATTATTAAAAGATTGCACACTCCGCGCTCGGAAATCTCTGGTCCGATTCGGCCGAGTGACCACTCAAAATGTTCCTCTAGACAAGCTCTATCCAACGGTGGGATCAGTCGTGGGACTATTTTGATGAATTCCGGAGATAGAAATACACATACGTCAAATATACCGGGTAATTATTAAAAGTTTGCACGCTCCGCGCTCGGAAATTCCTGGTCCGATTCGGCCGTGTGACAACTCAAAATGTTCCTCTAGACAAGCTCTATCCAACGGTGGGATCAGTCGTGGGACTATTTTGATGAATTCCTGAGAGAAAAATCCACATACCTCAAATAAACCGGGTAATTATTAAAAGTTTGCAAGCTCCGCGCTCGGAAATTTCTGGTCCGATTCGGCCGAGTGACCACTCAAAATGTTCCTCTAGACAAGCTCTATCCAACGGTGCGATCAGTCGTGGGACTATTTTGATGAATTCCTGAGAGAAAAATCCACATACCTCAAATAAACCGGGTAATTATTAAAAGTTTGCACGCTCCGCGCTCGGAAATTCCTGGTCCGATTCGGCCGTGTGACCACTCAAAATGTTCCTTTAGACAAGCTCTATCCAACGGTGTTATCAGTCGTGGGACTATTTTGATGAATTCCTGAGAGAAAAATCCACATACCTCTAATAAACCGGTAAATTATTAAAAGTTTGCACGCTCGGCGCTCGGAAATTTCTGGTCCGATTCGGCCGAGTGACCACTCAAAATGTTCCTCTAGACAAGCTCTATCCAACGGTGCGATCAGTCGTGGGACTATTTTGATGAATTCCTGAGAGAAAAATCCACATACCTCAAATAAACCGGGTAATTATTAAAAGTTTGCACGCTCCGCGCTCGGAAATCTCTGGTCCGATTCGGCCGAGTGACCACTCAAAATGTTCCTTTAGACAAGCTCTATCCAACGGTGGGATCAGTCGTGGGACTATTTTGATGAATTCCTGAGAGAAAAATCCACATACCTCAAATAAACCGGGTAATTATTAAAAGATTGCACGCTCCGCGCTCGGAAATCTCTGGTCCGATTCGGCCGAGTGAACACTCAAAATGTTCCTCTAGACAAGCTCTATCCAACGGTGGGATCAGTCGTGGGACTATTTTGATGAATTCCGGAGATAGAAATACACATACGTCAAATATACCGGGTAATTATTAAAAGTTTGCACGCTCCGCGCTCGGAAATTCCTGGTCCGATTCGGCCGTGTGACAACTCAAAATGTTCCTCTAGACAAGCTCTATCCAACGGTGGGATCAGTCGTGGGACTATTTTGATGAATTCCTGAGAGAAAAATCCACATACCTCAAATAAACCGGGTAATTATTAAAAGTTTGCAAGCTCCGCGCTCGAAAATTCCTGGTCCGATTCGGCCGAGTGACCACTCAAAATGTTCCTCTAGACAAGCTCTATCCAACGGTGCGATCAGTCGTCGGACTATTTTGATGAATTCCTGAGAGAAAAATCCACATATCTCAAATAAACCGGGTAATTATTAAAAGTTTGCACGCTCTGCGCTCGGAAATTCCTGGTCCGATTCGGCCGTGTGACCACTCAAAATGTTCCTTTAGACAAGCTCTATCCAACGGTGGGATCAGTCGTGGGACTATTTTGATGAATTCCTGAGAGAAAAATCCACATACCTCAAATAAACCGGTTAATTATTAAAAGTTTGCACGCTACGCGCTCGGAAATTTCTGGTCCGATTCGGCCGAGTGACCACTCAAAATGTTCCTCTAGACAAGCTCTATCCAACGATGTGATCAGTCGTGGGACTATTTTGATGAATTCCTGAGAAAAAAATCCACATACCTCAAATAAACCGGGTAATTATTAAAAGTTTGCACGCTCCGCGCTCGGAAATCTCTGGTCCGATTCGGCCGAGTGACCACTCAAAATGTTCCTCTAGACAAGCTCTATCCAACGGTGGGATCAGTCGTGGGACTATTTTGATGAATTCCTGAGAAAAAAATCCACATACCTCAAATAAACCGGTTAATTATTAAAAGTTTGCACGCTCCGCGCTCGGAAATTCCTGGTCCGATTCGGCCGTGTGACCACTCAAAATGTTCCTCTAGACAAGCTCTATCCAACGGTGCGATCAGTCGTGGGACTATTTTGATGAATTCCTGAGAGAAAAATCCACATACCTCAAATAAACCGGGTAATTATTAAAAGTTTGCACGCTCCGCGCTCGGAAATTCCTGGTCCGATTCGGCCGTGTGACCACTCAAAATGTTCCTTTAGACAAGCTCTATCCAACGGTGTTATCAGTCGTGGGACTATTTTGATGAATTCCTGAGAGAAAAATCCACATACCTCTAATAAACCGGTAAATTATTAAAAGTTTGCACGCTCGGCGCTCGGAAATTTCTGGTCCGATTCGGCCGAGTGACCACTCAAAATGTTCCTCTAGACAAGCTCTATCCAACGGTGCGATCAGTCGTGGGACTATTTTGATGAATTCCTGAGAGAAAAATCCACATACCTCAAATAAACCGGGTAATTATTAAAAGTTTGCACGCTCCGCGCTCGGAAATCTCTGGTCCGATTCGGCCGAGTGACCACTCAAAATGTTCCTTTAGACAAGCTCTATCCAACGGTGGGATCAGTCGTGGGACTATTTTGATGAATTCCTGAGAGAAAAATCCACATACCTCAAATAAACCGGGTAATTATTAAAAGATTGCACGCTCCGCGCTCGGAAATCTCTGGTCCGATTCGGCCGAGTGACCACTCAAAGTGTTCCTCTAGACAAGCTCTATCCAACGGTGGGATCAGTCGTGGGACTATTTTGATGAATTCCGGAGATAGAAATACACATACGTCAAATATACCGGGTAATTATTAAAAGTTTGCACGCTCCGCGCTCGGAAATTCCTGGTCCGATTCGGCCGTGTGACCACTCAAAATGTTCCTCTAGACAAGCTCTATCCAACGGTGGGATCAGTCGTGGGACTATTTTGATGAATTCCGGAGATAGAAATACACATACGTCAAATATACCGGGTAATTATTAAAAGTTTGCACGCTCCGCGCTCGGAAATTCCTGGTCCGATTCGGCCGTGTGACCACTCAAAATGTTCCTCTAGACAAGCTCTATCCAACGGTGCGATCAGTCGTCGGACTATTTTGATGAATTCCTGAGAGAAAAATCCACATACCTCAAATAAACCGGGTAATTATTAAAAGTTTGCACGCTCTGCGCTCGGAAATTCCTGGTCCGATTCGGCCGTGTGACCACTCAAAATGTTCCTTTAGACAAGCTCTATCCAACGGTGGGATCAGTCGTGGGACTATTTTGATGAATTCCTGAGAGAAAAATCCACATACCTCAAATAAACCGGGTAATTATTAAAAGATTGCACGCTCCGCGCTCGGAAATCTCTGGTCCGATTCGGCCGAGTGACCACTCAAAATGTTCCTCTAGACAAGCTCTATCCACCGGTGGGATCAGTCGTGGGACTATTTTGATGAATTCCGGAGATAGAAATACACATACGTCAAATATACCGGGTAATTATTAAAAGTTTGCACGCTCCGCGCTCGGAAATTCCTGGTCCGATTCGGCCGTGTGACAACTCAAAATGTTCCTCTAGACAAGCTCTATCCAACGGTGGGATCAGTCGTGGGACTATTTTGATGAATTCCTGAGGGAAAAATCCACATACCTCAAATAAACCGGGTAATTATTAAAAGTTTGCAAGCTCCGCGCTCGAAAATTCCTGGTCCGATTCGGCCGAGTGACCACTCAAAATGTTCCTCTAGACAAGCTCTATCCAACGGTGCGATCAGTCGTCGGACTATTTTGATGAATTCCTGAGAGAAAAATCCACATACCTCAAATAAACCGGGTAATTATTAAAAGTTTGCACGCTCTGCGCTCGGAAATTCCTGGTCCGATTCGGCCGTGTGACCACTCAAAATGTTCCTTTAGACAAGCTCTATCCAACGGTGGGATCAGTCGTGGGACTATTTTGATGAATTCCTGAGAGAAAAATCCACATACCTCAAATAAACCGGTTAATTATTAAAAGTTTGCACGCTACGCGCTCGGAAATTTCTGGTCCGATTCGGCCGAGTGACCACTCAAAATGTTCCTCTAGACAAGCTCTATCCAACGGTGCGATCAGTCGTGGGACTATTTTGATGAATTCCTGAGAGAAAAATCCACATACCTCAAATAAACCGGGTAATTATTAAAAGTTTGCACGCTCCGCGCTCGGAAATTCCTGGTCCGATTCGGCCGTGTGACCACTCAAAATGTTCCTTTAGACAAGCTCTATCCAACGGTGTTATCAGTCGTGGGACTATTTTGATAAATTCCTGAGAGAAAAATCCACATACCTCTAATAAACCGGTAAATTATTAAAAGTTTGCACGCTCGGCGCTCGGAAATTTCTGGTCCGATTCGGCCGAGTGACCACTCAAAATGTTCCTCTAGACAAGCTCTATCCAACGGTGCAATCAGTCGTGGGACTATTTTGATGAATTCCTGAGAGAAAAATCCACATACCTCAAATAAACCGGGTAATTATTAAAAGTTTGCACGCTCCGCGCTCGGAAATTTCTGGTCCGATTCGGCCGAGTGACCACTCAAAATGTTCCTTTAGACAAGCTCTATCCAACGGTGGGATCAGTCGTGGGACTATTTTGATGAATTCCTGAGAGAAAAATCCACATACCTCAAATAAACCGGGTAATTATTAAAAGATTGCACACTCCGCGCTCGGAAATTCCTGGTCCGATTCGGCCGTGTGACCACTCAAAATGTTCCTCTAGACAAGCTCTATCCAACGGTGGGATCAGTCGTGGGACTATTTTGATGAATTCCTGAGAAAAAAATCCACATACCTCAAATAAACCGGGTAATTATTAAAAGTTTGCACGCTCCGCGCTCGGAAATCTCTGGTCCGATTCGGCCGAGTGACCACTCAAAATGTTCCTTTAGACAAGCTCTATCCAACGGTGGGATCAGTCGTGGGACTATTTTGATGAATTCCTGAGAGAAAAATCCACATACCTCAAATAAACCGGGTAATTATTAAAAGATTGCACACTCCGCGCTCGGAAATCTCTGGTCCGATTCGGCCGAGTGACCACTCAAAATGTTCCTCTAGACAAGCTCTATCCAACGGTGGGATCAGTCGTGGGACTATTTTGATGAATTCCGGAGATAGAAATACACATACGTCAAATATACCGGGTAATTATTAAAAGTTTGCACGCTCCGCGCTCGGAAATTCCTGGTCCGATTCGGCCGTGTGACCACTCAAAATGTTCCTCTAGACAAGCTCTATCCAACGGTGGGATCAGTCGTGGGACTATTTTGATGAATTCCTGAGAAAAAAATCCACATACCTCAAATAAACCGGGTAATTATTAAAAGATTGCACACTCCGCGCTCGGAAATCTCTGGTCCGATTCGGCCGAGTGACCACTCAAAATGTTCCTTTAGACAAGCTCTATCCAACGGTGGGATCAGTCGTGGGACTATTTTGATGAATTCCTGAGAGAAAAATCCACATACCTCAAATAAACCGGGTAATTATTAAAAGATTGCACGCTCCGCGCTCGGAAATCTCTGGTCCGATTCGGCCGAGTGACCACTCAAAATGTTCCTCTAGACAAGCTCTATCCAACGGTGGGATCAGTCGTGGGACTATTTTGATGAATTCCGGAGATAGAAATACACATACGTCAAATATACCGGGTAATTATTAAAAGTTTGCACGCTCCGCGCTCGGAAATTCCTGGTCCGATTCGGCCGTGTGACAACTCAAAATGTTCCTCTAGACAAGCTCTATCCAACGGTGGGATCAGTCGTGGGACTATTTTGATGAATTCCTGAGAGAAAAATCCACATACCTCAAATAAACCGGGTAATTATTAAAAGTTTGCAAGCTCCGCGCTCGAAAATTCCTGGTCCGATTCGGCCGAGTGACCACTCAAAATGTTCCTCTAGACAAGCTCTATCCAACGGTGCGATCAGTCGTCGGACTATTTTGATGAATTCCTGAGAGAAAAATCCACATACCTCAAATAAACCGGGTAATTATTAAAAGTTTGCACGCTCTGCGCTCGGAAATTCCTGGTCCGATTCGGCCGTGTGACCACTCAAAATGTTCCTTTAGACAAGCTCTATCCAACGGTGGGATCAGTCGTGGGACTATTTTGATGAATTCCTGAGAGAAAAATCCACATACCTCAAATAAACCGGTTAATTATTAAAAGTTTGCACGCTACGCGCTCGGAAATTTCTGGTCCGATTCGGCCGAGTGACCACTCAAAATGTTCCTCTAGACAAGCTCTATCCAACGGTGCGATCAGTCGTGGGACTATTTTGATGAATTCCTGAGAGAAAAATCCACATACCTCAAATAAACCGGGTAATTATTAAAAGATTGCACGCTCCGCGCTCGGAAATTCCTGGTCCGATTCGGCCGTGTGACCACTCAAAATGTTCCTTTAGACAAGCTCTATCCAACGGTGTTATCAGTCGTGGGACTATTTTGATGAATTCCTGAGAGAAAAATCCACATACCTCTAATAAACCGGTAAATTATTAAAAGTTTGCACGCTCGGCGCTCGGAAATTTCTGGTCCGATTCGGCCGAGTGACCACTCAAAATGTTCCTCTAGACAAGCTCTATCCAACGGTGCGATCAGTCGTGGGACTATTTTGATGAATTCCTGAGAGAAAAATCCACATACCTCAAATAAACCGGGTAATTATTAAAAGTTTGCACGCTCCGCGCTCGGAAATCTCTGGTCCGATTCGGCCGAGTGACCACTCAAAATGTTCCTTTAGACAAGCTCTATCCAACGGTGGGATCAGTCGTGGGACTATTTTGATGAATTCCTGAGAGAAAAATCCACATACCTCAAATAAACCGGGTAATTATTAAAAGATTGCACGCTCCGCGCTCGGAAATTCCTGGTCCGATTCGGCCGTGTGACCACTCAAAATGTTCCTCTAGACAAGCTCTATCCAACGGTGCGATCAGTCGTCGGACTATTTTGATGAATTCCTGAGAGAAAAATCCACATACCTCTAATAAACCGGTAAATTATTAAAAGTTTGCACGCTCGGCGCTCGGAAATTTCTGGTCCGATTCGGCCGAGTGACCACTCAAAATGTTCCTCTAGACAAGCTCTATCCAACGGTGCGATCAGTCGTGGGACTATTTTGATGAATTCCTGAGAGAAAAATCCACATACCTCAAATAAACCGGGTAATTATTAAAAGTTTGCACGCTCCGCGCTCGGAAATCTCTGGTCCGATTCGGCCGAGTGACCACTCAAAATGTTCCTTTAGACAAGCTCTATCCAACGGTGGGATCAGTCGTGGGACTATTTTGATGAATTCCGGAGATAGAAATACACATACGTCAAATATACCGGGTAATTATTAAAAGTTTGCACGCTCCGCGCTCGGAAATTCCTGGTCCGATTCGGCCGTGTGACCACTCAAAATGTTCCTCTAGACAAGCTCTATCCAACGGTGCGATCAGTCGTCGGACTATTTTGATGAATTCCTGAGAGAAAAATCCACATACCTCAAATAAACCGGGTAATTATTAAAAGATTGCACGCTCCGCGCTCGGAAATCTCTGGTCCGATTCGGCCGAGTGACCACTCAAAATGTTCCTCTAGACAAGCTCTATCCAACGGTGGGATCAGTCGTGGGACTATTTTGATGAATTCCGGAGATAGAAATACACATACGTCAAATATACCGGGTAATTATTAAAAGTTTGCACGCTCCGCGCTCGGAAATTCCTGGTCCGATTCGGCCGTGTGACCACTCAAAATGTTCCTCTAGACAAGCTCTATCCAACGGTGGGATCAGTCGTGGGACTATTTTGATGAATTCCTGAGAAAAAAATCCACATACCTCAAATAAACCGGGTAATTATTAAAAGATTGCACACTCCGCGCTCGGAAATCTCTGGTCCGATTCGGCCGTGTGACCACTCAAAATGTTCCTTTAGACAAGCTCTATCCAACGGTGTTATCAGTCGTGGGACTATTTTGATGAATTCCTGAGAGAAAAATCCACATACCTCTAATAAACCGGTAAATTATTAAAAGTTTGCACGCTCGGCGCTCGGAAATTTCTGGTCCGATTCGGCCGAGTGACCACTCAAAATGTTCCTCTAGACAAGCTCTATCCAACGGTGCGATCAGTCGTGGGACTATTTTGATGAATTCCTGAGAGAAAAATCCACATACCTCAAATAAACCGGGTAATTATTAAAAGTTTGCACGCTCCGCGCTCGGAAATCTCTGGTCCGATTCGGCCGAGTGACCACTCAAAATGTTCCTTTAGACAAGCTCTATCCAACGGTGGGATCAGTCGTGGGACTATTTTGATGAATTCCTGAGAGAAAAATCCACATACCTCAAATAAACCGGGTAATTATTAAAAGATTGCACGCTCCGCGCTCGGAAATCTCTGGTCCGATTCGGCCGAGTGACCACTCAAAATGTTCCTCTAGACAAGCTCTATCCAACGGTGGGATCAGTCGTGGGACTATTTTGATGAATTCCGGAGATAGAAATACACATACGTCAAATATACCGGGTAATTATTAAAAGTTTGCACGCTCCGCGCTCGGAAATTCCTGGTCCGATTCGGCCGTGTGACCACTCAAAATGTTCCTCTAGACAAGCTCTATCCAACGGTGGGATCAGTCGTGGGACTATTTTGATGAATTCCTGAGAAAAAAATCCACATACCTCAAATAAACCGGGTAATTATTAAAAGATTGCACACTCCGCGCTCGGAAATCTCTGGTCCGATTCGGCCGAGTGACCACTCAAAATGTTCCTCTAGACAAGCTCTATCCAACGGTGGGATCAGTCGTGGGACTATTTTGATGAATTCCGGAGATAGAAATACACATACGTCAAATATACCGGGTAATTATTAAAAGTTTGCACGCTCCGCGCTCGGAAATTCCTGGTCCGATTCGGCCGAGTGACCACTCAAAATGTTCCTCTAGACAAGCTCTATCCAACGGTGGGATCAGTCGTGGGACTATTTTGATGAATTCCTGAGAAAAAAATCCACATACCTCAAATAAACCGGGTAATTATTAAAAGTTTGCACGCTCCGCGCTCGGAAATTCCTGGTCCGATTCGGCCGTGTGACCACTCAAAATGTTCCTTTAGACAAGCTCTATCCAACGGTGTTATCAGTCGTGGGACTATTTTGATGAATTCCTGAGAGAAAAATCCACATACCTCTAATAAACCGGTAAATTATTAAAAGTTTGCACGCTCGGCGCTCGGAAATTTCTGGTCCGATTCGGCCGAGTGACCACTCAAAATGTTCCTTTAGACAAGCTCTATCCAACGGTGGGATCAGTCGTGGGACTATTTTGATGAATTCCTGAGAGAAAAATCCACATACCTCAAATAAACCGGGTAATTATTAAAAGATTGCACGCTCCGCGCTCGGAAATCTCTGGTCCGATTCGGCCGAGTGACCACTCAAAATGTTCCTCTAGACAAGCTCTATCCAACGGTGGGATCAGTCGTGGGACTATTTTGATGAATTCCGGAGATAGAAATACACATACGTCAAATATACCGGGTAATTATTAAAAGTTTGCACGCTCCGCGCTCGGAAATTCCTGGTCCGATTCGGCCGTGTGACCACTCAAAATGTTCCTCTCGAAAAGCTCTATCCAACGGTGGGATCAGTCGTGGGACTATTTTGATGAATTCCTGAGAAAAAAATCCACATACCTCAAATAAACCGGGTAATTATTAAAAGATTGCACACTCCGCGCTCGGAAATCTCTGGTCCGATTCGGCCGAGTGACCACTCAAAATGTTCCTTTAGACAAGCTCTATCCAACGGTGGGATCAGTCGTGGGACTATTTTGATGAATTCCTGAGAGAAAAATCCACATACCTCAAATAAACCGGTTAATTATTAAAAGTTTGCACGCTACGCGCTCGGAAATTTCTGGTCCGATTCGGCCGAGTGACCACTCAAAATGTTCCTCTAGACAAGCTCTATCCAACGGTGCGATCAGTCGTGGGACTATTTTGATGAATTCCTGAGAGAAAAATCCACATACCTCAAATAAACCGGGTAATTATTAAAAGTTTGCACGCTCCGCGCTCGGAAATTCCTGGTCCGATTCGGCCGTGTGACCACTCAAAATGTTCCTTTAGACAAGCTCTATCCAACGGTGGGATCAGTCGTGGGACTATTTTGATGAATTCCTGAGAGAAAAATCCACATACCTCAAATAAACCGGTTAATTATTAAAAGTTTGCACGCTACGCGCTCGGAAATTTCTGGTCCGATTCGGCCGAGTGACCACTCAAAATGTTCCTCTAGACAAGCTCTATCCAACGGTGCGATCAGTCGTGGGACTATTTTGATGAATTCCTGAGAGAAAAATCCACATACCTCAAATAAACCGGGTAATTATTAAAAGTTTGCACGCTCCGCGCTCGGAAATTCCTGGTCCGATTCGGCCGTGTGACCACTCAAAATGTTCCTTTAGACAAGCTCTATCCAACGGTGTTATCAGTCGTGGGACTATTTTGATAAATTCCTGAGAGAAAAATCCACATACCTCTAATAAACCGGTAAATTATTAAAAGTTTGCACGCTCGGCGCTCGGAAATTTCTGGTCCGATTCGGCCGAGTGACCACTCAAAATGTTCCTCTAGACAAGCTCTATCCAACGGTGCAATCAGTCGTGGGACTATTTTGATGAATTCCTGAGAGAAAAATCCACATACCTCAAATAAACCGGGTAATTATTAAAAGTTTGCACGCTCCGCGCTCGGAAATTTCTGGTCCGATTCGGCCGAGTGACCACTCAAAATGTTCCTTTAGACAAGCTCTATCCAACGGTGGGATCAGTCGTGGGACTATTTTGATGAATTCCTGAGAGAAAAATCCACATACCTCAAATAAACCGGGTAATTATTAAAAGATTGCACACTCCGCGCTCGGAAATTCCTGGTCCGATTCGGCCGTGTGACCACTCAAAATGTTCCTCTAGACAAGCTCTATCCAACGGTGGGATCAGTCGTGGGACTATTTTGATGAATTCCTGAGAAAAAAATCCACATACCTCAAATAAACCGGGTAATTATTAAAAGTTTGCACGCTCCGCGCTCGGAAATCTCTGGTCCGATTCGGCCGAGTGACCACTCAAAATGTTCCTTTAGACAAGCTCTATCCAACGGTGGGATCAGTCGTGGGACTATTTTGATGAATTCCTGAGAGAAAAATCCACATACCTCAAATAAACCGGGTAATTATTAAAAGATTGCACACTCCGCGCTCGGAAATCTCTGGTCCGATTCGGCCGAGTGACCACTCAAAATGTTCCTCTAGACAAGCTCTATCCAACGGTGGGATCAGTCGTGGGACTATTTTGATGAATTCCGGAGATAGAAATACACATACGTCAAATATACCGGGTAATTATTAAAAGTTTGCACGCTCCGCGCTCGGAAATTCCTGGTCCGATTCGGCCGTGTGACCACTCAAAATGTTCCTCTAGACAAGCTCTATCCAACGGTGGGATCAGTCGTGGGACTATTTTGATGAATTCCTGAGAAAAAAATCCACATACCTCAAATAAACCGGGTAATTATTAAAAGATTGCACACTCCGCGCTCGGAAATCTCTGGTCCGATTCGGCCGAGTGACCACTCAAAATGTTCCTTTAGACAAGCTCTATCCAACGGTGGGATCAGTCGTGGGACTATTTTGATGAATTCCTGAGAGAAAAATCCACATACCTCAAATAAACCGGGTAATTATTAAAAGATTGCACACTCCGCGCTCGGAAATTCCTGGTCCGATTCGGCCGTGTGACCACTCAAAATGTTCCTCTAGACAAGCTCTATCCAACGGTGGGATCAGTCGTGGGACTATTTTGATGAATTCCTGAGAAAAAAATCCACATACCTCAAATAAACCGGGTAATTATTAAAAGTTTGCACGCTCCGCGCTCGGAAATCTCTGGTCCGATTCGGCCGAGTGACCACTCAAAATGTTCCTTTAGACAAGCTCTATCCAACGGTGGGATCAGTCGTGGGACTATTTTGATGAATTCCTGAGAGAAAAATCCACATACCTCAAATAAACCGGGTAATTATTAAAAGATTGCACACTCCGCGCTCGGAAATCTCTGGTCCGATTCGGCCGAGTGACCACTCAAAATGTTCCTCTAGACAAGCTCTATCCAACGGTGGGATCAGTCGTGGGACTATTTTGATGAATTCCGGAGATAGAAATACACATACGTCAAATATACCGGGTAATTATTAAAAGTTTGCACGCTCCGCGCTCGGAAATTCCTGGTCCGATTCGGCCGTGTGACCACTCAAAATGTTCCTCTAGACAAGCTCTATCCAACGGTGGGATCAGTCGTGGGACTATTTTGATGAATTCCTGAGAAAAAAATCCACATACCTCAAATAAACCGGGTAATTATTAAAAGATTGCACACTCCGCGCTCGGAAATCTCTGGTCCGATTCGGCCGAGTGACCACTCAAAATGTTCCTTTAGACAAGCTCTATCCAACGGTGGGATCAGTCGTGGGACTATTTTGATGAATTCCTGAGAGAAAAATCCACATACCTCAAATAAACCGGGTAATTATTAAAAGATTGCACGCTCCGCGCTCGGAAATCTCTGGTCCGATTCGGCCGAGTGACCACTCAAAATGTTCCTCTAGACAAGCTCTATCCAACGGTGGGATCAGTCGTGGGACTATTTTGATGAATTCCGGAGATAGAAATACACATACGTCAAATATACCGGGTAATTATTAAAAGTTTGCACGCTCCGCGCTCGGAAATTCCTGGTCCGATTCGGCCGTGTGACAACTCAAAATGTTCCTCTAGACAAGCTCTATCCAACGGTGGGATCAGTCGTGGGACTATTTTGATGAATTCCTGAGAGAAAAATCCACATACCTCAAATAAACCGGGTAATTATTAAAAGTTTGCAAGCTCCGCGCTCGAAAATTCCTGGTCCGATTCGGCCGAGTGACCACTCAAAATGTTCCTCTAGACAAGCTCTATCCAACGGTGCGATCAGTCGTCGGACTATTTTGATGAATTCCTGAGAGAAAAATCCACATACCTCAAATAAACCGGGTAATTATTAAAAGTTTGCACGCTCTGCGCTCGGAAATTCCTGGTCCGATTCGGCCGTGTGACCACTCAAAATGTTCCTTTAGACAAGCTCTATCCAACGGTGGGATCAGTCGTGGGACTATTTTGATGAATTCCTGAGAGAAAAATCCACATACCTCAAATAAACCGGTTAATTATTAAAAGTTTGCACGCTACGCGCTCGGAAATTTCTGGTCCGATTCGGCCGAGTGACCACTCAAAATGTTCCTCTAGACAAGCTCTATCCAACGGTGCGATCAGTCGTGGGACTATTTTGATGAATTCCTGAGAGAAAAATCCACATACCTCAAATAAACCGGGTAATTATTAAAAGATTGCACGCTCCGCGCTCGGAAATTCCTGGTCCGATTCGGCCGTGTGACCACTCAAAATGTTCCTTTAGACAAGCTCTATCCAACGGTGTTATCAGTCGTGGGACTATTTTGATGAATTCCTGAGAGAAAAATCCACATACCTCTAATAAACCGGTAAATTATTAAAAGTTTGCACGCTCGGCGCTCGGAAATTTCTGGTCCGATTCGGCCGAGTGACCACTCAAAATGTTCCTCTAGACAAGCTCTATCCAACGGTGCGATCAGTCGTGGGACTATTTTGATGAATTCCTGAGAGAAAAATCCACATACCTCAAATAAACCGGGTAATTATTAAAAGTTTGCACGCTCCGCGCTCGGAAATCTCTGGTCCGATTCGGCCGAGTGACCACTCAAAATGTTCCTTTAGACAAGCTCTATCCAACGGTGGGATCAGTCGTGGGACTATTTTGATGAATTCCTGAGAGAAAAATCCACATACCTCAAATAAACCGGGTAATTATTAAAAGATTGCACGCTCCGCGCTCGGAAATTCCTGGTCCGATTCGGCCGTGTGACCACTCAAAATGTTCCTCTAGACAAGCTCTATCCAACGGTGCGATCAGTCGTCGGACTATTTTGATGAATTCCTGAGAGAAAAATCCACATACCTCTAATAAACCGGTAAATTATTAAAAGTTTGCACGCTCGGCGCTCGGAAATTTCTGGTCCGATTCGGCCGAGTGACCACTCAAAATGTTCCTCTAGACAAGCTCTATCCAACGGTGCGATCAGTCGTGGGACTATTTTGATGAATTCCTGAGAGAAAAATCCACATACCTCAAATAAACCGGGTAATTATTAAAAGTTTGCACGCTCCGCGCTCGGAAATCTCTGGTCCGATTCGGCCGAGTGACCACTCAAAATGTTCCTTTAGACAAGCTCTATCCAACGGTGGGATCAGTCGTGGGACTATTTTGATGAATTCCGGAGATAGAAATACACATACGTCAAATATACCGGGTAATTATTAAAAGTTTGCACGCTCCGCGCTCGGAAATTCCTGGTCCGATTCGGCCGTGTGACCACTCAAAATGTTCCTCTAGACAAGCTCTATCCAACGGTGCGATCAGTCGTCGGACTATTTTGATGAATTCCTGAGAGAAAAATCCACATACCTCAAATAAACCGGGTAATTATTAAAAGATTGCACGCTCCGCGCTCGGAAATCTCTGGTCCGATTCGGCCGAGTGACCACTCAAAATGTTCCTCTAGACAAGCTCTATCCAACGGTGGGATCAGTCGTGGGACTATTTTGATGAATTCCGGAGATAGAAATACACATACGTCAAATATACCGGGTAATTATTAAAAGTTTGCACGCTCCGCGCTCGGAAATTCCTGGTCCGATTCGGCCGTGTGACCACTCAAAATGTTCCTCTAGACAAGCTCTATCCAACGGTGGGATCAGTCGTGGGACTATTTTGATGAATTCCTGAGAAAAAAATCCACATACCTCAAATAAACCGGGTAATTATTAAAAGATTGCACACTCCGCGCTCGGAAATCTCTGGTCCGATTCGGCCGTGTGACCACTCAAAATGTTCCTTTAGACAAGCTCTATCCAACGGTGTTATCAGTCGTGGGACTATTTTGATGAATTCCTGAGAGAAAAATCCACATACCTCTAATAAACCGGTAAATTATTAAAAGTTTGCACGCTCGGCGCTCGGAAATTTCTGGTCCGATTCGGCCGAGTGACCACTCAAAATGTTCCTCTAGACAAGCTCTATCCAACGGTGCGATCAGTCGTGGGACTATTTTGATGAATTCCTGAGAGAAAAATCCACATACCTCAAATAAACCGGGTAATTATTAAAAGTTTGCACGCTCCGCGCTCGGAAATCTCTGGTCCGATTCGGCCGAGTGACCACTCAAAATGTTCCTTTAGACAAGCTCTATCCAACGGTGGGATCAGTCGTGGGACTATTTTGATGAATTCCTGAGAGAAAAATCCACATACCTCAAATAAACCGGGTAATTATTAAAAGATTGCACGCTCCGCGCTCGGAAATCTCTGGTCCGATTCGGCCGAGTGACCACTCAAAATGTTCCTCTAGACAAGCTCTATCCAACGGTGGGATCAGTCGTGGGACTATTTTGATGAATTCCGGAGATAGAAATACACATACGTCAAATATACCGGGTAATTATTAAAAGTTTGCACGCTCCGCGCTCGGAAATTCCTGGTCCGATTCGGCCGTGTGACCACTCAAAATGTTCCTCTAGACAAGCTCTATCCAACGGTGGGATCAGTCGTGGGACTATTTTGATGAATTCCTGAGAAAAAAATCCACATACCTCAAATAAACCGGGTAATTATTAAAAGATTGCACACTCCGCGCTCGGAAATCTCTGGTCCGATTCGGCCGAGTGACCACTCAAAATGTTCCTCTAGACAAGCTCTATCCAACGGTGGGATCAGTCGTGGGACTATTTTGATGAATTCCGGAGATAGAAATACACATACGTCAAATATACCGGGTAATTATTAAAAGTTTGCACGCTCCGCGCTCGGAAATTCCTGGTCCGATTCGGCCGAGTGACCACTCAAAATGTTCCTCTAGACAAGCTCTATCCAACGGTGGGATCAGTCGTGGGACTATTTTGATGAATTCCTGAGAAAAAAATCCACATACCTCAAATAAACCGGGTAATTATTAAAAGTTTGCACGCTCCGCGCTCGGAAATTCCTGGTCCGATTCGGCCGTGTGACCACTCAAAATGTTCCTTTAGACAAGCTCTATCCAACGGTGTTATCAGTCGTGGGACTATTTTGATGAATTCCTGAGAGAAAAATCCACATACCTCTAATAAACCGGTAAATTATTAAAAGTTTGCACGCTCGGCGCTCGGAAATTTCTGGTCCGATTCGGCCGAGTGACCACTCAAAATGTTCCTTTAGACAAGCTCTATCCAACGGTGGGATCAGTCGTGGGACTATTTTGATGAATTCCTGAGAGAAAAATCCACATACCTCAAATAAACCGGGTAATTATTAAAAGATTGCACGCTCCGCGCTCGGAAATCTCTGGTCCGATTCGGCCGAGTGACCACTCAAAATGTTCCTCTAGACAAGCTCTATCCAACGGTGGGATCAGTCGTGGGACTATTTTGATGAATTCCGGAGATAGAAATACACATACGTCAAATATACCGGGTAATTATTAAAAGTTTGCACGCTCCGCGCTCGGAAATTCCTGGTCCGATTCGGCCGTGTGACCACTCAAAATGTTCCTCTCGAAAAGGTCTATCCAACGGTGGGATCAGTCGTGGGACTATTTTGATGAATTCCTGAGAAAAAAATCCACATACCTCAAATAAACCGGGTAATTATTAAAAGATTGCACACTCCGCGCTCGGAAATCTCTGGTCCGATTCGGCCGAGTGACCACTCAAAATGTTCCTCTAGACAAGCTCTATCCAACGGTGGGATCAGTCGTGGGACTATTTTGATGAATTCCTGAGAAAAAAATCCACATACCTCAAATAAACCGGGTAATTATTAAAAGTTTGCACGCTCCGCGCTCGGAAATTCCTGGTCCGATTCGGCCGTGTGACCACTCAAAATGTTCCATTAGACAAGCTCTATCCAACGGTGTGATCAGTCGTGGGACTATTTTGATGAATTCCTGAGAGAAAAATCCACATACCTCAAATAAACCGGGTAATTATTAAAAGTTTGCAAGCTCCGCGCTCGAAAATTCCTGGTCCGATTCGGCCGAGTGACCACTCAAAATGTTCCTCTAGACAAGCTCTATCCAACGGTGGGATCAGTCGTGGGACTATTTTGATGAATTCCTGAGAAAAAAATCCACATACCTCAAATAAACCGGTTAATTATTAAAAGTTTGCACGCTCCGCGCTCGGAAATTCCTGGTCCGATTCGGCCGTGTGACCACTCAAAATGTTCCATTAGACAAGCTCTATCCAACGGTGTGATCAGTCGTGGGACTATTTTGATGAATTCCTGAGAGAAAAATCCACATACCTCAAATAAACCGGGTAATTATTAAAAGTTTGCAAGCTCCGCGCTCGAAAATTTCTGGTCCGATTCGGCCGAGTGACCACTCAAAATGTTCCTCTAGACAAGCTCTATCCAACGGTGCGATCAGTCGTCGGACTATTTTGATGAATTCCTGAGAGAAAAATCCACATACCTCAAATAAACCGGGTAATTATTAAAAGTTTGCACGCTCCGCGATCGGAAATTCCTGGTCCGATTCGGCCGTGTGACCACTCAAAATGTTCCTTTAGACAAGCTCTATCCAACGGTGTGATCAGTCGTGGGACTATTTTGATGAATTCCTGAGAGAAAAATCCACATACCTCAAATAAACGGGGTAAATATTAAAAGTTTGCACGCTCCGCGCTCGGAAATTTCTGGTCCGATTCGGCCGTGTGACCACTCAAAATGTTCCTTTAGACAAGCTCTATCCAACGGTGGGATCAGTCGTGGGACTATTTTGATGAATTCCTTAGAAAAAAATTCACACACGTCAAATAAACCGGGTAATTATAAAAAGTTTGCACGCTCCGCGCTCGGAAATTCCTGGTCCGATTTGGACGAGTGACCACTCAAAATGTTCCTCTAGACAAGCTCTATCCAACGGTGCTATCAGTCGTGGGACTATTTTGATGAATTCCTGAGAAAAAAATCCACATACCTCAAATAAACCGGGTAATTATTAAAAGTTTGCACGCTCCGCGCTCGGAAATTTCTGGTCGGATTCGGCCGAGTGACCACTCAAAATGTTCCTTTAGACAAGCTCTATCCAACGGTGTGATCAGTCGTGGGACTATTTTGATGAATTCCTGAGAGAAAAATCCACATACCTCAAATAAACCGGGTAATTATTAAAAGTTTGCAAGCTCCGCGCTCGAAAATTCCTGGTCCGATTCGGCCGAGTGACCACTCAAAATGTTCCTCTAGACAAGCTCTATCCAACGGTGCGATCAGTCGTGGGACTATTTTGATGAATTCCTGAGAGAAAAATCCACATACCTCAAATAAACCGGGTAATTATTAAAAGTTTGCACGCTCCGCGCTCGGAAATTCCTGGTCCGATTCGGCCGTGTGACCACTCAAAATGTTCTTCTAGACAAGCTCTATCCAACGGTGGGATCAGTCGTGGGACTATTTTGATGAATTCCTGAGAGAAAAATCCACATACCTCAAATAAACCGGTTAATTATTAAAAGTTTGCACCCTACGCGCTCGGAAATTTCTGGTCCGATTCGGCCGTGTGACCACTCAAAATGTTCTTTTAGACAAGCTCTATCCAACGGTGGGATCAGTCGTGGGACTATTTTGATGAATTCCTTAGAAAAAAATTCACACACGTCAAATAAACCGGGTAATTATAAAAAGTTTGCACGCTCCGCGCTCGGAAATTCCTGGTCGGATTCGGCCGAGTGACCACTCAAAATGTTCCTTTAGACAAGCTCTATCCAACGGTGTGATCAGTCGTGGGACTATTTTGATGAATTCCTGAGAAAAAAATCCACATACCTCAAATAAACCGGGTAATTATTAAAAGTTTGCACGCTCCGCGCTCGGAAATTCCTGGTCGGATTCGGCCGAGTGACCACTCAAAATGTTCCTCTAGACAAGCTCTATCCAACGGTGCGATCAGTCGTGGGACTATTTTGATGAATTCCTGAGAAAAAAATCCACATACCTCAAATAAACCGGGTAATTATTAAAAGTTTGCACGCTCCGCGCTCGGAAATTTCTGGTCGGATTCGGCCGAGTGACCACTCAAAATGTTCCTTTAGACAAGCTCTATCCAACGGTGTGATCAGTCGTGGGACTATTTTGATGAATTCCTGAGAGAAAAATCCACATACCTCAAATAAACCGGGTAATTATTAAAAGTTTGCAAGCTCCGCGCTCGAAAATTCCTGGTCCGATTCGGCCGAGTGACCACTCAAAATGTTCCTCTAGACAAGCTCTATCCAACGGTGCGATCAGTCGTGGGACTATTTTGATGAATTCCTGAGAGAAAAATCCACATACCTCAAATAAACCGGGTAATTATTAAAAGTTTGCACGCTCCGCGCTCGGAAATTCCTGGTCCGATTCGGCCGTGTGACCACTCAAAATGTTCCTCTAGACAAGCTCTATCCAACGGTGGGATCAGTCGTGGGACTATTTTGATGAATTCCGGAGATAGAAATACACATACGTCAAATATACCGGGTAATTATTAAAAGTTTGCACGCTCCGCGCTCGAAAATTCCTGGTCCGATTCGGCCGAGTGACCACTCAAAATGTTCCTCTAGACAAGCTCTATCCATCGGTGCGATCAGTCGTGGAACTATTTTGATGAATTCCGGAGATAGAAATACACATACGTCAAATATACCGGGTAATTATCAAAAGTTTGCACGCTCCGCGCTCGGAAATTTCTGGTCCGATTAGGCCGTGTGACCACTCAAAATGTTCCTTTAGACAAGCTCTATCCAACGGTGGGATCAGTCGTGGGACTATTTTGATGAATTCCTGAGAAAAAAATTCACACACGTCAAATTAACCTTGTAAATGTCAATTGTTTGCACGCTCCGCGCTCGGAAATTTCTGGTCTGATTCGGCCGTATGACCACTCAAAATGTTCCTCAAGACAAGCTCTATCCAACGGTGGGATCAGTCGTGGGACTACTTTGATGAATTCCTAAGAAAAAAATTCACACACGTCAAATAAACCGGGTAATTATTAAAAGTTTGCACGCTCCGCGCTCGGAAATTCCTGGTCCGATTCGGCCGTGTGACCACTCAAAATGTTCCTCTAGACAAGCTCTATCCATCGGTGCGATCAGTCGTGGAACTATTTTGATGAATTCCGGAGATAGAAATACACATACCTCTAATAAACCGGTAAATTATTAAAAGTTTGCACGCTCCGCGCTCGGAAATTTCTGGTCCGATTAGGCCGTGTGACCACTCAAAATGTTCCTTTAGACAAGCTCTATCCAACGGTGGGATCAGTCGTGGGACTATTTTGATGAATTCCTGAGAAAAAAATTCACACACGTCAAATTAACCTTGTAAATGTCAATTGTTTGCACGCTCCGCGCTCGGAAATTTCTGGTCTGATTCGGCCGTATGACCACTCAAAATGTTCCTCAAGACAAGCTCTATCCAACGGTGGGATCAGTCATGGGACTATTTTGATGAATTCCGGAGATAGAAATACACATACCTCAAATAAACCGGTTAATTATTAAAAGTTTGCACGCTCCGCGCTCGGAAATTTCTGGTCCGATTCGGCCGAGTGACCACTCAAAATGTTCCTCTAGACAAGCTCTATCCAACGGTGGGATTAGTCGTTGGACTATTTTGATGAATTCCGGAGATAGAAATACACATACGTCAAATATACCGGGTAATTATTAAAAGTTTGCACGCTCTGCGCGCGGAAATTCCTGGTCCGATTCGGCCGTGTGACCACTCAAAATGTTCCTCTAGACAAGCTCTATCCAACGGTGCGATCAGTCGTGGGACTATTTTGATGAATTCCTGAGAGAAAACTTCACATACCTCAAATAAACCGGGTGATTATTAAAAGTTTGCACGCTCCGCGCTCAGAAATTTCTGGTCCGATTCGGCCGAGTGACCACTCAAAATGTTCCTCTAGACAAGCTCTATCCAACGGTGGGATCAGTCGTGGGACTATTTTGATGAATTCCTGAGAGAAAAATCCACATACCTCAAATAAACCGGGTAATTATTAAAAGTTTGCACGCTCCGCGCTCGGAAATCTCTGGTCCGATTCGGCCGAGTGACCACCCAAAATGTTCCTCTAGACAAGCTCTATCCAACGGTGGGATCAGTCGTTGGACTATTTTGATGAATTCCGGAGATAGAAATACACATACGTCAAATATCCCGGTAATTATTAAAAGTTTGCACGCTCCGCGCTCGGAAATTCCTGGTCCGATTCGGCCGTGTGACCACTCAAAATGTTCCTTTAGACAAGCTCTATCCAACGGTGCGATCAGTCGTGGGACTATTTTGATGAATTCCTGAGAGAAAAATCCACATACCTCAAATAAACCGGGTAATTATTAAAAGTTTGCACGCTCCGCGCTCGGAAATCTCTGGTCCGATTCGGCCGAGTGACCACTCAAAATGTTCCTCTAGACAAGCTCTATCCAACGGTGGGATCAGTCGTGGGACTATTTTGATGAATTCCGGAGATAGAAATACACATACCTCAAATAAACCGGTTAATTATTAAAAGTTTGCACGCTCCGCGCTCGGAAATTTCTGGTCCGATTCGGCCGTGTGACTACTCAAAATGTTCCTCTAGACAAGCTCTATCCAACGGTGCGATCAGTCGTGGGACTATTTTGATGAATTCCTGAGAGAAAAATCCACATACCTCAAATAAACCGGGTAATTATTAAAAGTTTGCACGCTCCGCGCTCGGAAATCTCTGGTCCGATTCGGCCGAGTGACCACTCAAAATGTTCCTCTAGACAAGCTCTATCCAACGGTGGGATCAGTCGTGGGACTATTTTGATGAATTCCGGAGATAGAAATACACATACCTCAAATAAACCGGTTAATTATTAAAAGTTTGCACGCTCCGCGCTCGGAAATTTCTGGTCCGATTCGGCCGTGTGACCACTCAAAATGTTCCTCTAGACAAGCTCTATCCAACGGTGCGATCAGTCGTGGGACTATTTTGATGAATTCCTGAGAGAAAACTTCACATACCTCAAATAAACCGGGTGATTATTAAAAGTTTGCACGCTCCGCGCTCAGAAATTTCTGGTCCGATTCGGCCGAGTGACCACTCAAAATGTTCCTCTAGACAAGCTCTATCCAACGGTGGGATCAGTCGTGGGACTATTTTGATGAATTCCGGAGATAGAAATACACATACGTCAAATATACCGGGTAATTATTAAAAGTTTGCACGCTCCGCGCTCGGAAATTCCTGGTCCGATTCGGCCGTGTGACAACTCAAAATGTTCCTCTAGACAAGCTCTATCCAACGGTGGGATCAGTCGTGGGACTATTTTGATGAATTCCTGAGAGAAAAATCCACATACCTCAAATAAACCGGGTAATTATTAAAAGTTTGCAAGCTCCGCGCTCGAAAATTCCTGGTCCGATTCGGCCGAGTGACCACTCAAAATGTTCCTCTAGACAAGCTCTATCCAACGGTGCGATCAGTCGTCGGACTATTTTGATGAATTCCTGAGAGAAAAATCCACATACCTCAAATAAACCGGGTAATTATTAAAAGTTTGCACGCTCTGCGCTCGGAAATTCCTGGTCCGATTCGGCCGTGTGACCACTCAAAATGTTCCTTTAGACAAGCTCTATCCAACGGTGGGATCAGTCGTGGGACTATTTTGATGAATTCCTGAGAGAAAAATCCACATACCTCAAATAAACCGGTTAATTATTAAAAGTTTGCACGCTACGCGCTCGGAAATTTCTGGTCCGATTCGGCCGAGTGACCACTCAAAATGTTCCTCTAGACAAGCTCTATCCAACGGTGCGATCAGTCGTGGGACTATTTTGATGAATTCCTGAGAGAAAAATCCACATACCTCAAATAAACCGGGTAATTATTAAAAGATTGCACGCTCCGCGCTCGGAAATTCCTGGTCCGATTCGGCCGTGTGACCACTCAAAATGTTCCTTTAGACAAGCTCTATCCAACGGTGTTATCAGTCGTGGGACTATTTTGATGAATTCCTGAGAGAAAAATCCACATACCTCTAATAAACCGGTAAATTATTAAAAGTTTGCACGCTCGGCGCTCGGAAATTTCTGGTCCGATTCGGCCGAGTGACCACTCAAAATGTTCCTCTAGACAAGCTCTATCCAACGGTGCGATCAGTCGTGGGACTATTTTGATGAATTCCTGAGAGAAAAATCCACATACCTCAAATAAACCGGGTAATTATTAAAAGTTTGCACGCTCCGCGCTCAGAAATCTCTGGTCCGATTCGGCCGAGTGACCACTCAAAATGTTCCTTTAGACAAGCTCTATCCAACGGTGGGATCAGTCGTGGGACTATTTTGATGAATTCCTGAGAGAAAAATCCACATACCTCAAATAAACCGGGTAATTATTAAAAGATTGCACGCTCCGCGCTCGGAAATCTCTGGTCCGATTCGGCCGAGTGACCACTCAAAATGTTCCTCTAGACAAGCTCTATCCAACGGTGGGATCAGTCGTGGGACTATTTTGATGAATTCCGGAGATAGAAATACACATACGTCAAATATACCGGGTAATTATTAAAAGTTTGCACGCTCCGCGCTCGGAAATTCCTGGTCCGATTCGGCCGTGTGACCACTCAAAATGTTCCTCTAGACAAGCTCTATCCAACGGTGCGATCAGTCGTCGGACTATTTTGATGAATTCCTGAGAGAAAAATCCACATACCTCAAATAAACCGGGTAATTATTAAAAGATTGCACGCTCCGCGCTCGGAAATCTCTGGTCCGATTCGGCCGAGTGACCACTCAAAATGTTCCTCTAGACAAGCTCTATCCAACGGTGGGATCAGTCGTGGGACTATTTTGATGAATTCCGGAGATAGAAATACACATACGTCAAATATACCGGGTAATTATTAAAAGTTTGCACGCTCCGCGCTCGGAAATTCCTGGTCCGATTCGGCCGTGTGACCACTCAAAATGTTCCTCTAGACAAGCTCTATCCAACGGTGGGATCAGTCGTGGGACTATTTTGATGAATTCCTGAGAAAAAAATCCACATACCTCAAATAAACCGGGTAATTATTAAAAGATTGCACACTCCGCGCTCGGAAATCTCTGGTCCGATTCGGCCGAGTGACCACTCAAAATGTTCCTCTAGACAAGCTCTATCCAACGGTGGGATCAGTCGTGGGACTATTTTGATGAATTCCTGAGAAAAAAATCCACATACCTCAAATAAACCGGGTAATTATTAAAAGTTTGCACGCTCCGCGCTCGGAAATTCCTGGTCCGATTCGGCCGTGTGACCACTCAAAATGTTCCTTTAGACAAGCTCTATCCAACGGTGTTATCAGTCGTGGGACTATTTTGATGAATTCCTGAGAGAAAAATCCACATACCTCTAATAAACCGGTAAATTATTAAAAGTTTGCACGCTCGGCGCTCGGAAATTTCTGGTCCGATTCGGCCGAGTGACCACTCAAAATGTTCCTTTAGACAAGCTCTATCCAACGGTGGGATCAGTCGTGGGACTATTTTGATGAATTCCTGAGAGAAAAATCCACATACCTCAAATAAACCGGGTAATTATTAAAAGATTGCACGCTCCGCGCTCGGAAATCTCTGGTCCGATTCGGCCGAGTGACCACTCAAAATGTTCCTCTAGACAAGCTCTATCCAACGGTGGGATCAGTCGTGGGACTATTTTGATGAATTCCGGAGATAGAAATACACATACGTCAAATATACCGGGTAATTATTAAAAGTTTGCACGCTCCGCGCTCGGAAATTCCTGGTCCGATTCGGCCGTGTGACCACTCAAAATGTTCCTCTCGAAAAGCTCTATCCAACGGTGGGATCAGTCGTGGGACTATTTTGATGAATTCCTGAGAAAAAAATCCACATACCTCAAATAAACCGGGTAATTATTAAAAGATTGCACACTCCGCGCTCGGAAATCTCTGGTCCGATTCGGCCGAGTGACCACTCAAAATGTTCCTCTAGACAAGCTCTATCCAACGGTGGGATCAGTCGTGGGACTATTTTGATGAATTCCTGAGAAAAAAATCCACATACCTCAAATAAACCGGGTAATTATTAAAAGTTTGCACGCTCCGCGCTCGGAAATTCCTGGTCCGATTCGGCCGTGTGACCACTCAAAATGTTCCATTAGACAAGCTCTATCCAACGGTGTGATCAGTCGTGGGACTATTTTGATGAATTCCTGAGAGAAAAATCCACATACCTCAAATAAACCGGGTAATTATTAAAAGTTTGCAAGCTCCGCGCTCGAAAATTCCTGGTCCGATTCGGCCGAGTGACCACTCAAAATGTTCCTCTAGACAAGCTCTATCCAACGGTGGGATCAGTCGTGGGACTATTTTGATGAATTCCTGAGAGAAAAATCCACATACCTCAAATAAACCGGGTAATTATTAAAAGTTTGCAAGCTCCGCGCTCGAAAATTTCTGGTCCGATTCGGCCGAGTGACCACTCAAAATGTTCCTCTAGACAAGCTCTATCCAACGGTGCGATCAGTCGTCGGACTATTTTGATGAATTCCTGAGAGAAAAATCCACATACCTCAAATAAACCGGGTAATTATTAAAAGTTTGCACGCTCCGCGATCGGAAATTCCTGGTCCGATTCGGCCGTGTGACCACTCAAAATGTTCCTTTAGACAAGCTCTATCCAACGGTGGGATCAGTCGTGGGACTATTTTGATGAATTCCTGAGAAAAAAATCCACATACCTCAAATAAACCGGTTAATTATTAAAAGTTTGCACACTACGCGCTCGGAAATTTCTGGTCCGATTCGGCCGTGTGACCACTCAAAATGTTCTTTTAGACAAGCTCTATCCAACGGTGTGATCAGTCGTGGGACTATTTTGATGAATTCCTGAGAGAAAAATCCACATACCTCAAATAAACGGGGTAAATATTAAAAGTTTGCACGCTCCGCGCTCGGAAATTTCTGGTCCGATTCGGCCGTGTGACCACTCAAAATGTTCCTTTAGACAAGCTCTATCCAACGGTGGGATCAGTCGTGGGACTATTTTGATGAATTCCTTAGAAAAAAATTCACACAAGTCAAATAAACCGGGTAATTATAAAAAGTTTGCACGCTCCGCGCTCGGAAATTCCTGGTCCGATTTGGACGAGTGACCACTCAAAATGTTCCTCTAGACAAGCTCTATCCAACGGTGCGATCAGTCGTGGGACTATTTTGATGAATTCCTGAGAAAAAAATCCACATACCTCAAATAAACCGGGTAATTATTAAAAGTTTGCACGCTCCGCGCTCGGAAATTTCTGGTCGGATTCGGCCGAGTGACCACTCAAAATGTTCCTTTAGACAAGCTCTATCCAACGGTGTGATCAGTCGTGGGACTATTTTGATGAATTCCTGAGAGAAAAATCCACATACCTCAAATAAACCGGGTAATTATTAAAAGTTTGCAAGCTCCGCGCTCGAAAATTCCTGGTCCGATTCGGCCGAGTGACCACTCAAAATGTTCCTCTAGACAAGCTCTATCCAACGGTGCGATCAGTCGTGGGACTATTTTGATGAATTCCTGAGAGAAAAATCCACATACCTCAAATAAACCGGGTAATTATTAAAAGTTTGCACGCTCCGCGCTCGGAAATTCCTGGTCCGATTCGGCCGTGTGACCACTCAAAATGTTCTTCTAGACAAGCTCTATCCAACGGTGGGATCAGTCGTGGGACTATTTTGATGAATTCCTGAGAGAAAAATCCACATACCTCAAATAAACCGGTTAATTATTAAAAGTTTGCACCCTACGCGCTCGGAAATTTCTGGTCCGATTCGGCCGTGTGACCACTCAAAATGTTCTTTTAGACAAGCTCTATCCAACGGTGGGATCAGTCGTGGGACTATTTTGATGAATTCCTTAGAAAAAAATTCACACACGTCAAATAAACCGGGTAATTATAAAAAGTTTGCACGCTCCGCGCTCGGAAATTCCTGGTCGGATTCGGCCGAGTGACCACTCAAAATGTTCCTTTAGACAAGCTCTATCCAACGGTGTGATCAGTCGTGGGACTATTTTGATGAATTCCTGAGAAAAAAATCCACATACCTCAAATAAACCGGGTAATTATTAAAAGTTTGCACGCTCCGCGCTCGGAAATTCCTGGTCGGATTCGGCCGAGTGACCACTCAAAATGTTCCTCTAGACAAGCTCTATCCAACGGTGCGATCAGTCGTGGGACTATTTTGATGAATTCCTGAGAAAAAAATCCACATACCTCAAATAAACCGGGTAATTATTAAAAGTTTGCACGCTCCGCGCTCGGAAATTTCTGGTCGGATTCGGCCGAGTGACCACTCAAAATGTTCCTTTAGACAAGCTCTATCCAACGGTGTGATCAGTCGTGGGACTATTTTGATGAATTCCTGAGAGAAAAATCCACATACCTCAAATAAACCGGGTAATTATTAAAAGTTTGCAAGCTCCGCGCTCGAAAATTCCTGGTCCGATTCGGCCGAGTGACCACTCAAAATGTTCCTCTAGACAAGCTCTATCCAACGGTGCGATCAGTCGTGGGACTATTTTGATGAATTCCTGAGAGAAAAATCCACATACCTCAAATAAACCGGGTAATTATTAAAAGTTTGCACGCTCCGCGCTCGGAAATCTCTGGTCCGATTCGGCCGAGTGACCACTCAAAATGTTCCTCTAGACAAGCTCTATCCAACGGTGGGATCAGTCGTGGGACTATTTTGATGAATTCCGGAGATAGAAATACACATACGTCAAATATACCGGGTAATTATTAAAAGTTTGCACGCTCCGCGCTCGAAAATTCCTGGTCCGATTCGGCCGAGTGACCACTCAAAATGTTCCTCTAGACAAGCTCTATCCATCGGTGCGATCAGTCGTGGAACTATTTTGATGAATTCCGGAGATAGAAATACACATACGTCAAATATACCGGGTAATTATCAAAAGTTTGCACGCTCCGCGCTCGGAAATTTCTGGTCCGATTAGGCCGTGTGACCACTCAAAATGTTCCTTTAGACAAGCTCTATCCAACGGTGGGATCAGTCGTGGGACTATTTTGATGAATTCCTGAGAAAAAAATTCACACACGTCAAATTAACCTTGTAAATGTCAATTGTTTGCACGCTCCGCGCTCGGAAATTTCTGGTCTGATTCGGCCGTATGACCACTCAAAATGTTCCTCAAGACAAGCTCTATCCAACGGTGGGATCAGTCGTGGGACTACTTTGATGAATTCCTAAGAAAAAAATTCACACACGTCAAATAAACCGGGTAATTATCAAAAGTTTGCACGCTCCGCGCTCGGAAATTTCTGGTCCGATTAGGCCGTGTGACCACTCAAAATGTTCCTTTAGACAAGCTCTATCCAACGGTGGGATCAGTCGTGGGACTATTTTGATGAATTCCTGAGAAAAAAATTCACACACGTCAAATTAACCTTGTAAATGTCAATTGTTTGCACGCTCCGCGCTCGGAAATTTCTGGTCTGATTCGGCCGTATGACCACTCAAAATGTTCCTCAAGACAAGCTCTATCCAACGGTGGGATCAGTCATGGGACTATTTTGATGAATTCCGGAGATAGAAATACACATACCTCAAATAAACCGGTTAATTATTAAAAGTTTGCACGCTCCGCGCTCGGAAATTTCTGGTCCGATTCGGCCGAGTGACCACTCAAAATGTTCCTCTAGACAAGCTCTATCCAACGGTGGGATTAGTCGTTGGACTATTTTGATGAATTCCGGAGATAGAAATACACATACGTCAAATATACCGGGTAATTATTAAAAGTTTGCACGCTCTGCGCGCGGAAATTCCTGGTCCGATTCGGCCGTGTGACCACTCAAAATGTTCCTCTAGACAAGCTCTATCCAACGGTGCGATCAGTCGTGGGACTATTTTGATGAATTCCTGAGAGAAAACTTCACATACCTCAAATAAACCGGGTGATTATTAAAAGTTTGCACGCTCCGCGCTCAGAAATTTCTGGTCCGATTCGGCCGAGTGACCACTCAAAATGTTCCTCTAGACAAGCTCTATCCAACGGTGGGATCAGTCGTTGGACTATTTTGATGAATTCCGGAGATAGAAATACACATACGTCAAATATACCGGGTAATTATTAAAAGTTTGCACGCTCTGCGCGCGGAAATTCCTGGTCCGATTCGGCCGTGTGACCACTCAAAATGTTCCTCTAGACAAGCTCTATCCAACGGTGCGATCAGTCGTGGGACTATTTTGATGAATTCCTGAGAGAAAAATCCACATACCTCAAATAAACCGGGTAAATATTAAAAGTTTGCACGCTCCGCGCTCAGAAATTTCTGGTCCGATTCGGCCGAGTGACCACTCAAAATGTTCCTCTAGACAAGCTCTATCCAACGGTGGGATCAGTCGTTGGACTATTTTGATGAATTCCGGAGATAGAAATACACATACGTCAAATATACCGGGTAATTATTAAAAGTTTGCACGCTCTGCGCGCGGAAATTTCTGGTCCGATTCGGCCGTGTGACCACTCAAAATGTTCCTCTAGACAAGCTCTATCCAACGGTGCGATCAGTCGTGGGACTATTTTGATGAATTCCTGAGAGAAAAATCCACATACCTCAAATAAACCGGGTAAATATTAAAAGTTTGCACGCTCCGCGCTCAGAAATTTCTGGTCCGATTCGGCCGAGTGACCACTCAAAATGTTCCTCTAGACAAGCTCTATCCAACGGTGGGATCAGTCGTTGGACTATTTTGATGAATTCCTGAGAGAAAAATCCACATACCTCAAATAAACCGGGTAAATATTAAAAGTTTGCACGCTCCGCGCTCAGAAATTTCTGGTCCGATTCGGCCGAGTGACCACTCAAAATGTTCCTCTAGACAAGCTCTATCCAACGGTGGGATCAGTCGTGGGACTATTTTGATGAATTCCTGAGAAAAAAATCCACATACCTCAAATAAACCGGGTAATTATTAAAAGTTTGCACGCTCCGCGCTCGGAAATTCCTGGTCCGATTCGGCCGTGTGACCACTCAAAATGTTCCTTTAGACAAGCTCTATCCAACGGTGTTATCAGTCGTGGGACTATTTTGATGAATTCCTGAGAGAAAAATCCACATACCTCTAATAAACCGGTAAATTATTAAAAGTTTGCACGCTCGGCGCTCGGAAATTTCTGGTCCGATTCGGCCGAGTGACCACTCAAAATGTTCCTCTAGACAAGCTCTATCCAACGGTGCGATCAGTCGTGGGACTATTTTGATGAATTCCTGAGAGAAAAATCCACATACCTCAAATAAACCGGGTAATTATTAAAAGTTTGCACGCTCCGCGCTCGGAAATTTCTGGTCCGATTCGGCCGAGTGACCACTCAAAATGTTCCTTTAGACAAGCTCTATCCAACGGTGGGATCAGTCGTGGGACTATTTTGATGAATTCCTGAGAGAAAAATCCACATACCTCAAATAAACCGGGTAATTATTAAAAGATTGCACGGTCCGCGCTCGGAAATCTCTGGTCCGATTCGGCCGAGTGACCACTCAAAATGTTCCTCTAGACAAGCTCTATCCAACGGTGGGATCAGTCGTGGGACTATTTTGATGAATTCCTGAGAAAAAAATCCACATACCTCAAATAAACCGGGTAATTATTAAAAGTTTGCACACTACGCGCTCGGAAATTTCTGGTCCGTTTCGGCCGTGTGACCACTCAAAATGTTCTTTTAGACAAGCTCTATCCAACGGTGTGATCAGTCGTGGGACTATTTTGATGAATTCCTGAGAGAAAAATCCACATACCTCAAATAAACGGGGTAAATATTAAAAGTTTGCACACTACGCGCTCGGAAATTTCTGGTCCGTTTCGGCCGTGTGACCACTCAAAATGTTCTTTTAGACAAGCTCTATCCAACGGTGGGATCAGTCGTGGGACTATTTTGATGAATTCCTGAGAAAAAAATCCACATACCTCAAATAAACCGGGTAATTATTAAAAGTTTGCACACTACGCGCTCGGAAATTTCTGGTCCGTTTCGGCCGTGTGACCACTCAAAATGTTCTTTTAGACAAGCTCTATCCAACGGTGTGATCAGTCGTGGGACTATTTTGATGAATTCCTGAGAGAAAAATCCACATACCTCAAATAAACGGGGTAAATATTAAAAGTTTGCACGCTCCGCGCTCGGAAATTTCTGGTCCGATTCGGCCGTGTGACCACTCAAAATGTTCCTTTAGACAAGCTCTATCCAACGGTGGGATCAGTCGTGGGACTATTTTGATGAATTCCTTAGAAAAAAATTCACACACGTCAAATAAACCGGGTAATTATAAAAAGTTTGCACGCTCCGCGCTCGGAAATTCCTGGTCCGATTTGGACGAGTGACCACTCAAAATGTTCCTCTAGACAAGCTCTATCCAACGGTGTGATCAGTCGTGGGACTATTTTGATGAATTCCTGAGAGAAAAATCCACATACCTCAAATAAACCGGGTAATTAGTAAAAGTTTGCAAGCTCCGCGCTCGAAAATTCCTGGTCCGATTCGGCCGAGTGACCACTCAAAATGTTCCTCTAGACAAGCTCTATCCAACGGTGCGATCAGTCGTGGGACTATTTTGATGAATTCCTGAGAGAAAAATCCACATACCTCAAATAAACCGGGTAATTATTAAAAGTTTGCACGCTCCGCGCTCGGAAATTCCTGGTCCGATTCGGCCGTGTGACCACTCAAAATGTTCCTCTAGACAAGCTCTATCCAACGGTGGGATCAGTCGTGGGACTATTTTGATGAATTCCGGAGATAGAAATACACATACGTCAAATATACCGGGTAATTATTAAAAGTTTGCACGCTCCGCGCTCGGAAATCTCTGGTCCGATTCGGCCAAGTGACCACTCAAAATGTTCCTTTAGACAAGCTCTATCCAACGGTGGGATCAGTCGTGGGACTATTTTGATGAATTCCTGAGAGAAAAATCCACATACCTCAAATAAACCGGGTAATTATTAAAAGTTTGCACGCTCCGCGCTCGGAAATCTCTGGTCCGATTCGGCCGTGTGACCACTCAAAATGTTCCTCTAGACAAGCTCTATCCAACGGTGGGATCAGTCGTGGGACTATTTTGATGAATTCCGGAGATAGAAATACACATACGTCAAATATACCGGGTAATTATTAAAAGTTTGCACGCTCCGCGCTCGGAAATTTCTGGTCCGATTCGGCCGTGTGACCACTCAAAATGTTCCTCTAGACAAGCTCTATCCAACGGTGGGATCAGTCGTTGGACTATTTTGATGAATTCCGGAGATAGAAATACACATACGTCAAATATCCCGGTAATTATTAAAAGTTTGCACGCTCCGCGCTCGGAAATTCCTGGTCCGATTCGGCCGTGTGACCACTCAAAATGTTCCTTTAGACAAGCTCTATCCAACGGTGCGATCAGTCGTGGGACTATTTTGATGAATTCCTGAGAGAAAAATCCACATACCTCAAATAAACCGGGTAATTATTAAAAGTTTGCACGCTCCGCGCTCGGAAATCTCTGGTCCGATTCGGCCGAGTGACCACTCAAAATGTTCCTCTAGACAAGCTCTATCCAACGGTGGGATCAGTCGTGGGACTATTTTGATGAATTCCGGAGATAGAAATACACATACCTCAAATAAACCGGTTAATTATTAAAAGTTTGCACGCTCCGCGCTCGGAAATTTCTGGTCCGATTCGGCCGTGTGACTACTCAAAATGTTCCTCTAGACAAGCTCTATCCAACAGTGCGATCAGTCGTGGGACTATTTTGATGAATTCCGGAGATCGAAATACACATACCTCAAATAAACCGGTTAATTATTAAAAGTTTGCACGCTCCGCGCTCGGAAATTTCTGGTCCGATTCGGCCGTGTGACCACTCAAAATGTTCCTCTAGACAAGCTCTATCCAACGGTGCGATCAGTCGTGGGACTATTTTGATGAATTCCTGAGAGAAAACTTCACATACCTCAAATAAACCGGGTGATTATTAAAAGTTTGCACGCTCCGCGCTCAGAAATTTCTGGTCCGATTCGGCCGAGTGACCACTCAAAATGTTCCTCTAGACAAGCTCTATCCAACGGTGGGATCAGTCGTTGGACTATTTTGATGAATTCCGGAGATAGAAATACACATACGTCAAATATACCGGGTAATTATTAAAAGTTTGCACGCTCTGCGCGCGGAAATTCCTGGTCCGATTCGGCCGTGTGACCACTCAAAATGTTCCTCTAGACAAGCTCTATCCAACGGTGCGATCAGTCGTGGGACTATTTTGATGAATTCCTGAGAGAAAAATCCACATACCTCAAATAAACCGGGTAATTATTAAAAGTTTGCACGCTCCGCGCTCGGAAATCTCTGGTCCGATTCGGCCGAGTGACCACTCAAAATGTTCCTCTAGACAAGCTCTATCCAACGGTGGGATCAGTCGTGGGACTATTTTGATGAATTCCGGAGATAGAAATACACATACGTCAAATATACCGGGTAATTATTAAAAGTTTGCACGTTCCGCGCTCGGAAATTTCTGGTCCGATTCGGCCGTGTGACCACTCAAAATGTTCCTCTAGACAAGCTCTATCCAACAGTGCGATCAGTCGTGGGACTATTTTGATGAATTCCGGAGATAGAAATACACATACGTCAAATATACCGGGTAATTATTAAAAGTTTGCACGCTCTGCGCGCGGAAATTCCTGGTCCGATTCGGCCGTGTGACCACTCAAAATGTTCCTCTAGACAAGCTCTATCCAACGGTGCGATCAGTCGTGGGACTATTTTGATGAATTCCTGAGAGAAAAATCCACATACCTCAAATAAACCGGGTAAATATTAAAAGTTTGCACGCTCCGCGCTCAGAAATTTCTGGTCCGATTCGGCCGAGTGACCACTCAAAATGTTCCTTTAGACAAGCTCTATCCAACGGTGTGATCAGTCGTGGGACTATTTTGATGAATTCCTGAGAGAAAAATCCACATACCTCAAATAAACCGGGTAATTAGTAAAAGTTTGCAAGCTCCGCGCTCGAAAATTCCTGGTCCGATTCGGCCGAGTGACCACTCAAAATGTTCCTCTAGACAAGCTCTATCCAACGGTGCGATCAGTCGTGGGACTATTTTGATGAATTCCTGAGAGAAAAATCCACATACCTCAAATAAACCGGGTAATTATTAAAAGTTTGCACGCTCCGCGCTCGGAAATTCCTGGTCCGATTCGGCCGTGTGACCACTCAAAATGTTCCTCTAGACAAGCTCTATCCAACGGTGGGATCAGTCGTGGGACTATTTTGATGAATTCCGGAGATAGAAATACACATACGTCAAATATACCGGGTAATTATTAAAAGTTTGCACGCTCCGCGCTCGAAAATTAGTGGTCCGATTCGGCCGAGTGACCACTCAAAATGTTCCTCTAGACAAGCTCTATCCAACGGTGGGATCAGTCGTGGGACTATTTTGATGAATTCCGGAGATAGAAATACACATACGTCAAATATACCGGGTAATTATTAAAAGTTTGCACACTACGCGCTCGGAAATTTCTGGTCCGTTTCGGCCGTGTGACCACTCAAAATGTTCTTTTAGACAAGCTCTATCCAACGGTGTGATCAGTCGTGGGACTATTTTGATGAATTCCTGAGAGAAAAATCCACATACCTCAAATAAACGGGGTAAATATTAAAAGTTTGCACACTACGCGCTCGGAAATTTCTGGTCCGTTTCGGCCGTGTGACCACTCAAAATGTTCTTTTAGACAAGCTCTATCCAACGGTGGGATCAGTCGTGGGACTATTTTGATGAATTCCTGAGAAAAAAATCCACATACCTCAAATAAACCGGGTAATTATTAAAAGTTTGCACACTACGCGCTCGGAAATTTCTGGTCCGTTTCGGCCGTGTGACCACTCAAAATGTTCTTTTAGACAAGCTCTATCCAACGGTGTGATCAGTCGTGGGACTATTTTGATGAATTCCTGAGAGAAAAATCCACATACCTCAAATAAACGGGGTAAATATTAAAAGTTTGCACGCTCCGCGCTCGGAAATTTCTGGTCCGATTCGGCCGTGTGACCACTCAAAATGTTCCTTTAGACAAGCTCTATCCAACGGTGGGATCAGTCGTGGGACTATTTTGATGAATTCCTTAGAAAAAAATTCACACACGTCAAATAAACCGGGTAATTATAAAAAGTTTGCACGCTCCGCGCTCGGAAATTCCTGGTCCGATTTGGACGAGTGACCACTCAAAATGTTCCTCTAGACAAGCTCTATCCAACGGTGTGATCAGTCGTGGGACTATTTTGATGAATTCCTGAGAGAAAAATCCACATACCTCAAATAAACCGATTAATTAGTAAAAGTTTGCAAGCTCCGCGCTCGAAAATTCCTGGTCCGATTCGGCCGAGTGACCACTCAAAATGTTCCTCTAGACAAGCTCTATCCAACGGTGCGATCAGTCGTGGGACTATTTTGATGAATTCCTGAGAGAAAAATCCACATACCTCAAATAAACCGGGTAATTATTAAAAGTTTGCACGCTCCGCGCTCGGAAATTCCTGGTCCGATTCGGCCGTGTGACCACTCAAAATGTTCCTCTAGACAAGCTCTATCCAACGGTGGGATCAGTCGTGGGACTATTTTGATGAATTCCGGAGATAGAAATACACATACGTCAAATATACCGGGTAATTATTAAAAGTTTGCACGCTCCGCGCTCGGAAATCTCTGGTCCGATTCGGCCGTGTGACCACTCAAAATGTTCCTCTAGACAAGCTCTATCCAACGGTGGGATCAGTCGTGGGACTATTTTGATGAATTCCGGAGATAGAAATACACATACGTCAAATATACCGGGTAATTATTAAAAGTTTGCACGCTCCGCGCTCGGAAATTTCTGGTCCGATTCGGCCGTGTGACCACTCAAAATGTTCCTCTAGACAAGCTCTATCCAACGGTGGGATCAGTCGTTGGACTATTTTGATGAATTCCGGAGATAGAAATACACATACGTCAAATATCCCGGTAATTATTAAAAGTTTGCACGCTCCGCGCTCGGAAATTCCTGGTCCGATTCGGCCGTGTGACCACTCAAAATGTTCCTTTAGACAAGCTCTATCCAACGGTGCGATCAGTCGTGGGACTATTTTGATGAATTCCTGAGAGAAAAATCCACATACCTCAAATAAACCGGGTAATTATTAAAAGTTTGCACGCTCCGCGCTCGGAAATCTCTGGTCCGATTCGGCCGAGTGACCACTCAAAATGTTCCTCTAGACAAGCTCTATCCAACGGTGGGATCAGTCGTGGGACTATTTTGATGAATTCCGGAGATAGAAATACACATACCTCAAATAAACCGGTTAATTATTAAAAGTTTGCACGCTCCGCGCTCGGAAATTTCTGGTCCGATTCGGCCGTGTGACTACTCAAAATGTTCCTCTAGACAAGCTCTATCCAACAGTGCGATCAGTCGTGGGACTATTTTGATGAATTCCGGAGATCGAAATACACATACCTCAAATAAACCGGTTAATTATTAAAAGTTTGCACGCTCCGCGCTCGGAAATTTCTGGTCCGATTCGGCCGTGTGACCACTCAAAATGTTCCTCTAGACAAGCTCTATCCAACGGTGCGATCAGTCGTGGGACTATTTTGATGAATTCCTGAGAGAAAACTTCACATACCTCAAATAAACCGGGTGATTATTAAAAGTTTGCACGCTCCGCGCTCAGAAATTTCTGGTCCGATTCGGCCGAGTGACCACTCAAAATGTTCCTCTAGACAAGCTCTATCCAACGGTGGGATCAGTCGTTGGACTATTTTGATGAATTCCGGAGATAGAAATACACATACGTCAAATATACCGGGTAATTATTAAAAGTTTGCACGCTCTGCGCGCGGAAATTCCTGGTCCGATTCGGCCGTGTGACCACTCAAAATGTTCCTCTAGACAAGCTCTATCCAACGGTGCGATCAGTCGTGGGACTATTTTGATGAATTCCTGAGAGAAAAATCCACATACCTCAAATAAACCGGGTAATTATTAAAAGTTTGCACGCTCCGCGCTCGGAAATCTCTGGTCCGATTCGGCCGAGTGACCACTCAAAATGTTCCTCTAGACAAGCTCTATCCAACGGTGGGATCAGTCGTGGGACTATTTTGATGAATTCCGGAGATAGAAATACACATACGTCAAATATACCGGGTAATTATTAAAAGTTTGCACGCTCCGCGCTCGGAAATTTCTGGTCCGATTCGGCCGTGTGACCACTCAAAATGTTCCTCTAGACAAGCTCTATCCAACAGTGCGATCAGTCGTGGGACTATTTTGATGAATTCCGGAGATAGAAATACACATACGTCAAATATACCGGGTAATTATTAAAAGTTTGCACGCTCTGCGCGCGGAAATTCCTGGTCCGATTCGGCCGTGTGACCACTCAAAATGTTCCTCTAGACAAGCTCTATCCAACGGTGCGATCAGTCGTGGGACTATTTTGATGAATTCCTGAGAGAAAAATCCACATACCTCAAATAAACCGGGTAAATATTAAAAGTTTGCACGCTCCGCGCTCAGAAATTTCTGGTCCGATTCGGCCGAGTGACCACTCAAAATGTTCCTTTAGACAAGCTCTATCCAACGGTGTGATCAGTCGTGGGACTATTTTGATGAATTCCTGAGAGAAAAATCCACATACCTCAAATAAACCGGGTAATTAGTAAAAGTTTGCAAGCTCCGCGCTCGAAAATTCCTGGTCCGATTCGGCCGAGTGACCACTCAAAATGTTCCTCTAGACAAGCTCTATCCAACGGTGCGATCAGTCGTGGGACTATTTTGATGAATTCCTGAGAGAAAAATCCACATACCTCAAATAAACCGGGTAATTATTAAAAGTTTGCACGCTCCGCGCTCGGAAATTCCTGGTCCGATTCGGCCGTGTGACCACTCAAAATGTTCCTCTAGACAAGCTCTATCCAACGGTGGCATCAGTCGTGGGACTATTTTGATGAATTCCGGAGATAGAAATACACATACGTCAAATATACCGGGTAATTATTAAAAGTTTGCACGCTCCGCGCTCGAAAATTAGTGGTCCGATTCGGCCGAGTGACCACTCAAAATGTTCCTCTAGACAAGCTCTATCCATCGGTGCGATCAGTCGTGGAACTATTTTGATGAATTCCGGAGATAGAAATACACATACGTCAAATATACCGGGTAATTATCAAAAGTTTGCACGCTCCGCGCTCGGAAATTTCTGGTCCTATTAGGCCGTGTGACCACTCAAAATGTTCCTTTAGACAAGCTCTATCCAACGGTGGGATCAGTCGTGGGACTATTTTGATGAATTCCTGAGAAAAAAATTCACACACGTCAAATTAACCTTGTAAATGTCAATTGTTTGCACGCTCCGCGCTCGGAAATTTCTGGTCTGATTCGGCCGTATGACCACTCAAAATGTTCCTCAAGACAAGCTCTATCCAACGGTGGGATCAGTCGTGGGACTACTTTGATGAATTCCTAAGAAAAAAATTCACACACGTCAAATAAACCGGGTAATTATCAAAAGTTTGCACGCTCCGCGCTCGGAAATTTCTGGTCCGATTAGGCCGTGTGACCACTCAAAATGTTCCTTTAGACAAGCTCTATCCAACGGTGGGATCAGTCGTGGGACTACTTTGATGAATTCCTAAGAAAAAAATTCACACACGTCAAATAAACCGGGTAATTATCAAAAGTTTGCACGCTCCGCGCTCGGAAATTTCTGGTCCGATTAGGCCGTGTGACCACTCAAAATGTTCCTTTAGACAAGCTCTATCCAACGGTGGGATCAGTCGTTGGACTATTTTGATGAATTCCGGAGATAGAAATACACATACGTCAAATATACCGGGTAATTATTAAAAGTTTGCGCGCTCCGCGCTCGAAAATTCCTGGTCCGATTCGGCCGAGTGACCACTCAAAATGTTCCTCTAGACAAGCTCTATCCATCGGTGCGATCAGTCGTGGAACTATTTTGATGAATTCCGGAGATAGAAATACACATACGTCAAATATACCGGGTAATTATCAAAAGTTTGCACGCTCCGCGCTCGGAAATTTCTGGTCCGATTAGGCCGTGTGACCACTCAAAATGTTCCTTTAGACAAGCTCTATCCAACGGTGGGATCAGTCGTGGGACTATTTTGATGAATTCCTGAGAAAAAAATTCACACACGTCAAATATGCCGGGTAATTATTAAAAGTTTGCACGCTCTGCGCGCGGAAATTCCTGGTCCGATTCGGCCGTGTGACCACTCAAAATGTTCCTCTAGACAAGCTCTATCCAACGGTGCGATCAGTCGTGGGACTATTTTGATGAATTCCGGAGATAGAAATACACATACGTCAAATATACCGGGTAATTATTAAAAGTTTGCACGCTCTGCGCGCGGAAATTTCTGGTCCGATTCGGCCGTGTGACCACTCAAAATGTTCCTCTAGACAAGCTCTATCCAACGGTGGGATCAGTCGTTGGACTATTTTGATGAATTCCGGAGATAGAAATACACATACGTCAAATATACCGGGTAATTATTAAAAGTTTGCACGCTCTGCGCGCGGAAATTCCTGGTCCGATTCGGCCGTGTGACCACTCAAAATGTTCCTCTAGACAAGCTCTATCCAACGGTGCGATCAGTCGTGGGACTATTTTGATGAATTCCTGAGAGAAAAATCCACATACCTCAAATAAACCGGGTAATTATTAAAAGTTTGCACGCTCCGCGCTCGGAAATCTCTGGTCCGATTCGGCCGAGTGACCACTCAAAATGTTCCTCTAGACAAGCTCTATCCAACGGTGGGATCAGTCGTGGGACTATTTTGATGAATTCCGGAGATAGAAATACACATACGTCAAATATACCGGGTAATTATTAAAAGTTTGCACGCTCCGCGCTCGGAAATTTCTGGTCCGATTCGGCCGTGTGACCACTCAAAATGTTCCTCTAGACAAGCTCTATCCAACGGTGGGATCAGTCGTGGGACTATTTTGATGAATTCCAGAGAGAAAAATCCACATACCTCAAATAAACCGGTTAATTATTAAAAGTTTGCACGCTACGCGCTCGGAAATTTCTGGTCCGATTCGGCCGTGTGACCACTCAAAATGTTCCTCTAGACAAGCTCTATCCAACGGTGGGATCAGTCGTGGGACTATTTTGATGAATTCCGGAGATAGAAATACACATACGTCAAATATACCGGGTAATTATTAAAAGTTTGCACGCTCCGCGCTCGGAAATTTCTGGTCCGATTCGGCCGTGTGACCACTCAAAATGTTCCTCTAGACAAGCTCTATCCAACGGTGGGATCAGTCGTTGGACTATTTTGATGAATTCCGGAGATAGAAATACACATACGTCAAATATCCCGGTAATTATTAAAAGTTTGCACGCTCCGCGCTCGGAAATTCCTGGTCCGATTCGGCCGTGTGACCACTCAAAATGTTCCTTTAGACAAGCTCTATCCAACGGTGCGATCAGTCGTGGGACTATTTTGATGAATTCCTGAGAGAAAAATCCACATATCTCAAATAAACCGGGTAATTATTAAAAGTTTGCACGCTCCGCGCTCGGAAATCTCTGGTCCGATTCGGCCGAGTGACCACTCAAAATGTTCCTCTAGACAAGCTCTATCCAACGGTGGGATCAGTCGTGGGACTATTTTGATGAATTCCGGAGATAGAAATACACATACCTCAAATAAACCGGTTAATTATTAAAAGTTTGCACGCTCCGCGCTCGGAAATTTCTGGTCCGATTCGGCCGTGTGACTACTCAAAATGTTCCTCTAGACAAGCTCTATCCAACAGTGCGATCAGTCGTGGGACTATTTTGATGAATTCCGGAGATAGAAATACACATACCTCAAATAAACCGGTTAATTATTAAAAGTGTGCACGCTCCGCGCTCGGAAATTTCTGGTCCGATTCGGCCGTGTGACCACTCAAAATGTTCCTCTAGACAAGCTCTATCCAACGGTGCGATCAGTCGTGGGACTATTTTGATGAATTCCTGAGAGAAAACTTCACATACCTAAAATAAACCGGGTGATTATTAAAAGTTTGCACGCTCCGCGCTCAGAAATTTCTGGTCCGATTCGGCCGAGTGACCACTCAAAATGTTCCTCTAGACAAGCTCTATCCAACGGTGCGATCAGTCGTGGGACTATTTTGATGAATTCCTGAGAGAAAAATCCACATACCTCAAATAAACCGGGTAATTATTAAAAGTTTGCAAGCTCCGCGCTCGAAAATTCCTGGTCCGATTCGGCCGAGTGACCACTCAAAATGTTCCGCTAGACAAGCTCTATCCAACGGTGCGATCAGTCGTGGGACTATTTTGATGAATTCCTGAGAGAAAAATCCACATACCTCAAATAAACCGGGTAATTATTAAAAGTTTGCACGCTCCGCGCTCGGAAATTCCTGGTCCGATTCGGCCGTGTGACCACTCAAAATGTTCCTCTAGACAAGCTCTATCCAACGGTGGTATCAGTCGTGGGACTATTTTGATGAATTCCGGAGATAGAAATACACATACGTCAAATATACCGGGTAATTATTAAAAGTTTGCGCGCTCCGCGCTCGAAAATTCCTGGTCCGATTCGGCCGAGTGACCACTCAAAATGTTCCTCTAGACAAGCTCTATCCATCGGTGCGATCAGTCGTGGAACTATTTTGATGAATTCCGGAGATAGAAATACACATACGTCAAATATACCGGGTAATTATCAAAAGTTTGCACGCTCCGCGCTCGGAAATTTCTGGTCCGATTAGGCCGTGTGACCACTCAAAATGTTCCTTTAGACAAGCTCTATCCAACGGTGGGATCAGTCGTGGGACTATTTTGATGAATTCCTGAGAAAAAAATTCACACACGTCAAATTAACCTTGTAAATGTCAATTGTTTGCACGCTCCGCGCTCGGAAATTTCTGGTCTGATTCGGCCGTATGACCACTCAAAATGTTCCTCTAGACAAGCTCTATCCAACGGTGGGATCAGTCGTTGGACTATTTTGATGAATTCCGGAGATAGAAATACACATACGTCAAATATCCCGGTAATTATTAAAAGTTTGCACGCTCCGCGCTCGGAAATTCCTGGTCCGATTCGGCCGTGTGACCACTCAAAATGTTCCTTTAGACAAGCTCTATCCAACGGTGGGATCAGTCGTGGGACTATTTTGATGAATTCCGGAGATAGAAATACACATACGTCAAATATACCGGGTAATTATTAAAAGTTTGCACGCTCCGCGCTCGGAAATTTCTGGTCCGATTCGGCCGTGTGACCACTCAAAATGTTCCTCTAGACAAGCTCTATCCAACGGTGGGATCAGTCGTGGGACTATTTTGATGAATTCCTGAGAGAAAAATCCACATACCTCAAATAAACCGGTTAATTATTAAAAGTTTGCACGCTACGCGCTCGGAAATTTCTGGTCCGATTCGGCCGAGTGACCACTCAAAATGTTCCTCTAGACAAGCTCTATCCAACGGTGGGATCAGTCGTTGGACTATTTTGATGAATTCCTGAGAGAAAAATCCACATACCTCAAATAAACCGGGTAAATATTAAAAGTTTGCACGCTCCGCGCTCAGAAATTTCAGGTCCGATTCGGCCGAGTGACCACTCAAAATGTTCCTCTAGACAAGCTCTATCCAACGGTGGGATCAGTCGTTGGACTATTTTGATGAATTCCGGAGATAGAAATACACATACGTCAAATATCCCGGTAATTATTAAAAGTTTGCACGCTCCGCGCTCGGAAATTCCTGGTCCGATTCGGCCGTGTGACCACTCAAAATGTTCCTTTAGACAAGCTCTATCCAACGGTGCGATCAGTCGTGGGACTATTTTGATGAATTCCTGAGAGAAAAATCCACATACCTCAAATAAACCGGGTAATTATTAAAAGTTTGCACGCTCCGCGCTCGGAAATCTCTGGTCCGATTCGGCCGAGTGACCACTCAAAATGTTCCTCTAGACAAGCTCTATCCAACGGTGGGATCAGTCGTGGGACTATTTTGATGAATTCCGGAGATAGAAATACACATACGTCAAATATACCGGGTAATTATTAAAAGTTTGCACGCTCCGCGCTCGGAAATTTCTGGTCCGATTCGGCCGTGTGACCACTCAAAATGTTCCTCTAGACAAGCTCTATCCAACGGTGGGATCAGCCGTTGGACTATTTTGATGAATTCCGGAGATAGAAATACACATACGACAAATATCCCGGTAATTATTAAAAGTTTGCACGCTCCGCGCTCGGAAATTCCTGGTCCGATTCGGCCGTGTGACCACTCAAAATGTTCCTTTAGACAAGCTCTATCCAACGGTGCGATCAGTCGTGGGACTATTTTGATGAATTCCTGAGAGAAAAATCCACATACCTCAAATAAACCGGGTAATTATTAAAAGTTTGCACGCTCCGCGCTCGGAAATCTCTGGTCCGATTCGGCCGAGTGACCACTCAAAATGTTCCTCTAGACAAGCTCTATCCAACGGTGGGATCAGTCGTGGGACTATTTTGATGAATTCCGGAGATAGAAATACACATACCTCAAATAAACCGGTTAATTATTAAAAGTTTGCACGCTCCGCGCTCGGAAATTTCTGGTCCGATTCGGCCGTGTGACCACTCAAAATGTTCCTCTAGACAAGCTCTATCCAACGGTGGGATCAGTCGTGGGACTATTTTGATGAATTCCTGAGAGAAAAATCCACATACCTCAAATAAACCGGTTAATTATTAAAACTTTGCACGCTACGCGCTCGGAAATTTCTGGTCCGATTCGGCCGAGTGACCACTCAAAATGTTCCTCTAGACAAGCTCTATCCAACGGTGGGATCAGTCGTGGGACTATTTTGATGAATTCCTGAGAGAAAAATCCACATACCTCAAATAAACCGGTTAATTATTAAAAGTTTGCACGCTACGCGCTCGGAAATTTCGGGTCCGATTCGGCCGAGTGACCACTCAAAATGTTCCTATAGACAAGCTCTATCCAACGATGCGATCAGTCGTGGGACTATTTTGATGAATTCCGGAGAGAAAAATCCACATACCTCAAATAAACCGGTTAATTATTAAAAGTTTGCACGCTACGCGCTCGGAAATTTCGGGTCCGATTCGGCCGTGTGACCACTCAAAATGTTCCTTTAGACAAGCTCTATCCAACGGTGCGATCAGTCGTGGGACTATTTTGATGAATTCCTGAGAGAAAAATCCACATACCTCAAATAAACCGGGTAATTATTAAAAGTTTGCACGCTCCGCGCTCGGAAATCTCTGGTCCGATTCGGCCGAGTGACCACTCAAAATGTTCCTCTAGACAAGCTCTATCCAACGGTGGGATCAGTCGTGGGACTATTTTGATGAATTCCTGAGAAAAAAATTCACACACGTCAAATTAACCTTGTAAATGTCAATTGTTTGCACGCTCCGCGCTCGGAAATTTCTGGTCTGATTCGGCCGTATGACCACTCAAAATGTTCCTCTAGACAAGCTCTATCCAACGGTGGGATCAGTCGTTGGACTATTTTGATGAATTCCGGAGATAGAAATACACATACGTCAAATATCCCGGTAATTATTAAAAGTTTGCACGCTCCGCGCTCGGAAATTTCTGGTCCGATTCGGCCGTGTGACCACTAAAAATGTTCCTTTAGACAAGCTCTATCCAACGGTGGGATCAGTCGTGGGACTATTTTGATGAATTCCGGAGATAGAAATACACATACGTCAAATATACCGGGTAATTATTAAAAGTTTGCACGCTCCGCGCTCGGAAATTTCTGGTCCGATTCGGCCGTGTGACCACTCAAAATGTTCCTCTAGACAAGCTCTATCCAACGGTGGGATCAGTCGTGGGACTATTTTGATGAATTCCTGAGAGAAAAATCCACATACCTCAAATAAACCGGTTAATTATTAAAAGTTTGCACGCTACGCGCTCGGAAATTTCTGGTCCGATTCGGCCGAGTGACCACTCAAAATGTTCCTCTAGACAAGCTCTATCCAACGGTGGGATCAGTCGTTGGACTATTTTGATGAATTCCTGAGAGAAAAATCCACATACCTCAAATAAACCGGGTAAATATTAAAAGTTTGCACGCTCCGCGCTCAGAAATTTCAGGTCCGATTCGGCCGAGTGACCACTCAAAATGTTCCTCTAGACAAGCTCTATCCAACGGTGGGATCAGTCGTTGGACTATTTTGATGAATTCCGGAGATAGAAATACACATACGTCAAATATCCCGGTAATTATTAAAAGTTTGCACGCTCCGCGCTCGGAAATTCCTGGTCCGATTCGGCCGTGTGACCACTCAAAATGTTCCTTTAGACAAGCTCTATCCAACGGTGCGATCAGTCGTGGGACTATTTTGATGAATTCCTGAGAGAAAAATCCACATACCTCAAATAAACCGGTTAATTATTAAAACTTTGCACGCTACGCGCTCGGAAATTTCTGGTCCGATTCGGCCGAGTGACCACTCAAAATGTTCCTCTAGACAAGCTCTATCCAACGATGCGATCAGTCGTGGGACTATTTTGATGAATTCCGGAGAGAAAAATCCACATACCTCAAATAAACCGGTTAATTATTAAAAGTTTGCACGCTACGCGCTCGGAAATTTCGGGTCCGATTCGGCCGTGTGACCACTCAAAATGTTCCTTTAGACAAGCTCTATCCAACGGTGCGATCAGTCGTGGGACTATTTTGATGAATTCCTGAGAGAAAAATCCACATACCTCAAATAAACCGGGTAATTATTAAAAGTTTGCACGCTCCGCGCTCGGAAATCTCTGGTCCGATTCGGCCGAGTGACCACTCAAAATGTTCCTCTAGACAAGCTCTATCCAACGGTGGGATCAGTCTTGGGACTATTTTGATGAATTCCGGAGATAGAAATACACATACCTCAAATAAACCGGTTAATTATTAAAAGTTTGCACGCTCCGCGCTCGGAAATTTCTGGTCCGATTCGGCCGTGTGACTACTCAAAATGTTCCTCTAGACAAGCTCTATCCAACAGTGCGATCAGTCGTGGGACTATTTTGATGAATTCCGGAGATAGAAATACACATACGTCAAATATACCGGGTAATTATTAAAAGTTTGCACGCTCCGCGCTCGGAAATTTCTGGTCCGATTCGGCCGTGTGACCACTCAAAATGTTCCTCTAGACAAGCTCTATCCAACGGTGGGATCAGTCGTGGGACTATTTTGATGAATTCCTTAGAAAAAAATTCACACACGTCAAATAAACCGGGTAATTATAAAAAGTTTGCACGCTCCGCGCTCGGAAATTCCTGGTCCGATTTGGACGAGTGACCACTCAAAATGTTCCTCTAGACAAGCTCTATCCAACGGTGTGATCAGTCGTGGGACTATTTTGATGAATTCCTGAGAGAAAAATCCACATACCTCAAATAAACCGGGTAATTAGTAAAAGTTTGCAAGCTCCGCGCTCGAAAATTCCTGGTCCGATTCGGCCGAGTGACCACTCAAAATGTTCCTCTAGACAAGCTCTATCCAACGGTGCGATCAGTCGTGGGACTATTTTGATGAATTCCTGAGAGAAAAATCCACATACCTCAAATAAACCGGGTAATTATTAAAAGTTTGCACGCTCCGCGCTCGGAAATTCCTGGTCCGATTCGGCCGTGTGACCACTCAAAATGTTCCTCTAGACAAGCTCTATCCAACGGTGGGATCAGTCGTGGGACTATTTTGATGAATTCCGGAGATAGAAATACACATACGTCAAATATACCGGGTAATTATTAAAAGTTTGCACGCTCCGCGCTCGGAAATCTCTGGTCCGATTCGGCCGTGTGACCACTCAAAATGTTCCTCTAGACAAGCTCTATCCAACGGTGGGATCAGTCGTGGGACTATTTTGATGAATTCCGGAGATAGAAATACACATACGTCAAATATACCGGGTAATTATTAAAAGTTTGCACGCTCCGCGCTCGGAAATTTCTGGTCCGATTCGGCCGTGTGACCACTCAAAATGTTCCTCTAGACAAGCTCTATCCAACGGTGGGATCAGTCGTTGGACTATTTTGATGAATTCCGGAGATAGAAATACACATACGTCAAATATCCCGGTAATTATTAAAAGTTTGCACGCTCCGCGCTCGGAAATTCCTGGTCCGATTCGGCCGTGTGACCACTCAAAATGTTCCTTTAGACAAGCTCTATCCAACGGTGCGATCAGTCGTGGGACTATTTTGATGAATTCCTGAGAGAAAAATCCACATACCTCAAATAAACCGGGTAATTATTAAAAGTTTGCACGCTCCGCGCTCGGAAATCTCTGGTCCGATTCGGCCGAGTGACCACTCAAAATGTTCCTCTAGACAAGCTCTATCCAACGGTGGGATCAGTCGTGGGACTATTTTGATGAATTCCGGAGATAGAAATACACATACCTCAAATAAACCGGTTAATTATTAAAAGTTTGCACGCTCCGCGCTCGGAAATTTCTGGTCCGATTCGGCCGTGTGACTACTCAAAATGTTCCTCTAGACAAGCTCTATCCAACAGTGCGATCAGTCGTGGGACTATTTTGATGAATTCCGGAGATCGAAATACACATACCTCAAATAAACCGGTTAATTATTAAAAGTTTGCACGCTCCGCGCTCGGAAATTTCTGGTCCGATTCGGCCGTGTGACCACTCAAAATGTTCCTCTAGACAAGCTCTATCCAACGGTGCGATCAGTCGTGGGACTATTTTGATGAATTCCTGAGAGAAAACTTCACATACCTCAAATAAACCGGGTGATTATTAAAAGTTTGCACGCTCCGCGCTCAGAAATTTCTGGTCCGATTCGGCCGAGTGACCACTCAAAATGTTCCTCTAGACAAGCTCTATCCAACGGTGGGATCAGTCGTTGGACTATTTTGATGAATTCCGGAGATAGAAATACACATACGTCAAATATACCGGGTAATTATTAAAAGTTTGCACGCTCTGCGCGCGGAAATTCCTGGTCCGATTCGGCCGTGTGACCACTCAAAATGTTCCTCTAGACAAGCTCTATCCAACGGTGCGATCAGTCGTGGGACTATTTTGATGAATTCCTGAGAGAAAAATCCACATACCTCAAATAAACCGGGTAATTATTAAAAGTTTGCACGCTCCGCGCTCGGAAATCTCTGGTCCGATTCGGCCGAGTGACCACTCAAAATGTTCCTCTAGACAAGCTCTATCCAACGGTGGGATCAGTCGTGGGACTATTTTGATGAATTCCGGAGATAGAAATACACATACGTCAAATATACCGGGTAATTATTAAAAGTTTGCACGCTCCGCGCTCGGAAATTTCTGGTCCGATTCGGCCGTGTGACCACTCAAAATGTTCCTCTAGACAAGCTCTATCCAACAGTGCGATCAGTCGTGGGACTATTTTGATGAATTCCGGAGATAGAAATACACATACGTCAAATATACCGGGTAATTATTAAAAGTTTGCACGCTCTGCGCGCGGAAATTCCTGGTCCGATTCGGCCGTGTGACCACTCAAAATGTTCCTCTAGACAAGCTCTATCCAACGGTGCGATCAGTCGTGGGACTATTTTGATGAATTCCTGAGAGAAAAATCCACATACCTCAAATAAACCGGGTAAATATTAAAAGTTTGCACGCTCCGCGCTCAGAAATTTCTGGTCCGATTCGGCCGAGTGACCACTCAAAATGTTCCTTTAGACAAGCTCTATCCAACGGTGTGATCAGTCGTGGGACTAGTTTGATGAATTCCTGAGAGAAAAATCCACATACCTCAAATAAACCGGGTAATTAGTAAAAGTTTGCAAGCTCCGCGCTCGAAAATTCCTGGTCCGATTCGGCCGAGTGACCACTCAAAATGTTCCTCTAGACAAGCTCTATCCAACGGTGCGATCAGTCGTGGGACTATTTTGATGAATTCCTGAGAGAAAAATCCACATACCTCAAATAAACCGGGTAATTATTAAAAGTTTGCACGCTCCGCGCTCGGAAATTCCTGGTCCGATTCGGCCGTGTGACCACTCAAAATGTTCCTCTAGACAAGCTCTATCCAACGGTGGGATCAGTCGTGGGACTATTTTGATGAATTCCGGAGATAGAAATACACATACGTCAAATATACCGGGTAATTATTAAAAGTTTGCACGCTCCGCGCTCGAAAATTAGTGGTCCGATTCGGCCGAGTGACCACTCAAAATGTTCCTCTAGACAAGCTCTATCCATCGGTGCGATCAGTCGTGGAACTATTTTGATGAATTCCGGAGATAGAAATACACATACGTCAAATATACCGGGTAATTATCAAAAGTTTGCACGCTCCGCGCTCGGAAATTTCTGGTCCTATTAGGCCGTGTGACCACTCAAAATGTTCCTTTAGACAAGCTCTATCCAACGGTGGGATCAGTCGTGGGACTATTTTGATGAATTCCTGAGAAAAAAATTCACACACGTCAAATTAACCTTGTAAATGTCAATTGTTTGCACGCTCCGCGCTCGGAAATTTCTGGTCTGATTCGGCCGTATGACCACTCAAAATGTTCCTCAAGACAAGCTCTATCCAACGGTGGGATCAGTCGTGGGACTACTTTGATGAATTCCTAAGAAAAAAATTCACACACGTCAAATAAACCGGGTAATTATCAAAAGTTTGCACGCTCCGCGCTCGGAAATTTCTGGTCCGATTAGGCCGTGTGACCACTCAAAATGTTCCTTTAGACAAGCTCTATCCAACGGTGGGATCAGTCGTGGGACTACTTTGATGAATTCCTAAGAAAAAAATTCACACACGTCAAATAAACCGGGTAATTATCAAAAGTTTGCACGCTCCGCGCTCGGAAATTTCTGGTCCGATTAGGCCGTGTGACCACTCAAAATGTTCCTTTAGACAAGCTCTATCCAACGGTGGGATCAGTCGTTGGACTATTTTGATGAATTCCGGAGATAGAAATACACATACGTCAAATATACCGGGTAATTATTAAAAGTTTGCGCGCTCCGCGCTCGAAAATTCCTGGTCCGATTCGGCCGAGTGACCACTCAAAATGTTCCTCTAGACAAGCTCTATCCATCGGTGCGATCAGTCGTGGAACTATTTTGATGAATTCCGGAGATAGAAATACACATACGTCAAATATACCGGGTAATTATCAAAAGTTTGCACGCTCCGCGCTCGGAAATTTCTGGTCCGATTAGGCCGTGTGACCACTCAAAATGTTCCTTTAGACAAGCTCTATCCAACGGTGGGATCAGTCGTGGGACTATTTTGATGAATTCCTGAGAAAAAAATTCACACACGTCAAATATGCCGGGTAATTATTAAAAGTTTGCACGCTCTGCGCGCGGAAATTCCTGGTCCGATTCGGCCGTGTGACCACTCAAAATGTTCCTCTAGACAAGCTCTATCCAACGGTGCGATCAGTCGTGGGACTATTTTGATGAATTCCGGAGATAGAAATACACATACGTCAAATATACCGGGTAATTATTAAAAGTTTGCACGCTCTGCGCGCGGAAATTTCTGGTCCGATTCGGCCGTGTGACCACTCAAAATGTTCCTCTAGACAAGCTCTATCCAACGGTGGGATCAGTCGTTGGACTATTTTGATGAATTCCGGAGATAGAAATACACATACGTCAAATATACCGGGTAATTATTAAAAGTTTGCACGCTCTGCGCGCGGAAATTCCTGGTCCGATTCGGCCGTGTGACCACTCAAAATGTTCCTCTAGACAAGCTCTATCCAACGGTGCGATCAGTCGTGGGACTATTTTGATGAATTCCTGAGAGAAAAATCCACATACCTCAAATAAACCGGGTAATTATTAAAAGTTTGCACGCTCCGCGCTCGGAAATCTCTGGTCCGATTCGGCCGAGTGACCACTCAAAATGTTCCTCTAGACAAGCTCTATCCAACGGTGGGATCAGTCGTGGGACTATTTTGATGAATTCCGGAGATAGAAATACACATACGTCAAATATACCGGGTAATTATTAAAAGTTTGCACGCTCCGCGCTCGGAAATTTCTGGTCCGATTCGGCCGTGTGACCACTCAAAATGTTCCTCTAGACAAGCTCTATCCAACGGTGGGATCAGTCGTGGGACTATTTTGATGAATTCCAGAGAGAAAAATCCACATACCTCAAATAAACCGGTTAATTATTAAAAGTTTGCACGCTACGCGCTCGGAAATTTCTGGTCCGATTCGGCCGTGTGACCACTCAAAATGTTCCTCTAGACAAGCTCTATCCAACGGTGGGATCAGTCGTGGGACTATTTTGATGAATTCCGGAGATAGAAATACACATACGTCAAATATACCGGGTAATTATTAAAAGTTTGCACGCTCCGCGCTCGGAAATTTCTGGTCCGATTCGGCCGTGTGACCACTCAAAATGTTCCTCTAGACAAGCTCTATCCAACGGTGGGATCAGTCGTTGGACTATTTTGATGAATTCCGGAGATAGAAATACACATACGTCAAATATCCCGGTAATTATTAAAAGTTTGCACGCTCCGCGCTCGGAAATTCCTGGTCCGATTCGGCCGTGTGACCACTCAAAATGTTCCTTTAGACAAGCTCTATCCAACGGTGCGATCAGTCGTGGGACTATTTTGATGAATTCCTGAGAGAAAAATCCACATATCTCAAATAAACCGGGTAATTATTAAAAGTTTGCACGCTCCGCGCTCGGAAATCTCTGGTCCGATTCGGCCGAGTGACCACTCAAAATGTTCCTCTAGACAAGCTCTATCCAACGGTGGGATCAGTCGTGGGACTATTTTGATGAATTCCGGAGATAGAAATACACATACCTCAAATAAACCGGTTAATTATTAAAAGTTTGCACGCTCCGCGCTCGGAAATTTCTGGTCCGATTCGGCCGTGTGACTACTCAAAATGTTCCTCTAGACAAGCTCTATCCAACAGTGCGATCAGTCGTGGGACTATTTTGATGAATTCCGGAGATAGAAATACACATACCTCAAATAAACCGGTTAATTATTAAAAGTGTGCACGCTCCGCGCTCGGAAATTTCTGGTCCGATTCGGCCGTGTGACCACTCAAAATGTTCCTCTAGACAAGCTCTATCCAACGGTGCGATCAGTCGTGGGACTATTTTGATGAATTCCTGAGAGAAAACTTCACATACCTAAAATAAACCGGGTGATTATTAAAAGTTTGCACGCTCCGCGCTCAGAAATTTCTGGTCCGATTCGGCCGAGTGACCACTCAAAATGTTCCTCTAGACAAGCTCTATCCAACGGTGCGATCAGTCGTGGGACTATTTTGATGAATTCCTGAGAGAAAAATCCACATACCTCAAATAAACCGGGTAATTATTAAAAGTTTGCAAGCTCCGCGCTCGAAAATTCCTGGTCCGATTCGGCCGAGTGACCACTCAAAATGTTCCGCTAGACAAGCTCTATCCAACGGTGCGATCAGTCGTGGGACTATTTTGATGAATTCCTGAGAGAAAAATCCACATACCTCAAATAAACCGGGTAATTATTAAAAGTTTGCACGCTCCGCGCTCGGAAATTCCTGGTCCGATTCGGCCGTGTGACCACTCAAAATGTTCCTCTAGACAAGCTCTATCCAACGGTGGTATCAGTCGTGGGACTATTTTGATGAATTCCGGAGATAGAAATACACATACGTCAAATATACCGGGTAATTATTAAAAGTTTGCGCGCTCCGCGCTCGAAAATTCCTGGTCCGATTCGGCCGAGTGACCACTCAAAATGTTCCTCTAGACAAGCTCTATCCATCGGTGCGATCAGTCGTGGAACTATTTTGATGAATTCCGGAGATAGAAATACACATACGTCAAATATACCGGGTAATTATCAAAAGTTTGCACGCTCCGCGCTCGGAAATTTCTGGTCCGATTAGGCCGTGTGACCACTCAAAATGTTCCTTTAGACAAGCTCTATCCAACGGTGGGATCAGTCGTGGGACTATTTTGATGAATTCCTGAGAAAAAAATTCACACACGTCAAATTAACCTTGTAAATGTCAATTGTTTGCACGCTCCGCGCTCGGAAATTTCTGGTCTGATTCGGCCGTATGACCACTCAAAATGTTCCTCTAGACAAGCTCTATCCAACGGTGGTATCAGTCGTTGGACTATTTTGATGAATTCCGGAGATAGAAATACACATACGTCAAATATCCCGGTAATTATTAAAAGTTTGCACGCTCCGCGCTCGGAAATTCCTGGTCCGATTCGGCCGTGTGACCACTCAAAATGTTCCTTTAGACAAGCTCTATCCAACGGTGGGATCAGTCGTGGGACTATTTTGATGAATTCCGGAGATAGAAATACACATACGTCAAATATACCGGGTAATTATTAAAAGTTTGCACGCTCCGCGCTCGGAAATTTCTGGTCCGATTCGGCCGTGTGACCACTCAAAATGTTCCTCTAGACAAGCTCTATCCAACGGTGGGATCAGTCGTGGGACTATTTTGATGAATTCCTGAGAGAAAAATCCACATACCTCAAATAAACCGGTTAATTATTAAAAGTTTGCACGCTACGCGCTCGGAAATTTCTGGTCCGATTCGGCCGAGTGACCACTCAAAATGTTCCTCTAGACAAGCTCTATCCAACGGTGGGATCAGTCGTTGGACTATTTTGATGAATTCCTGAGAGAAAAATCCACATACCTCAAATAAACCGGGTAAATATTAAAAGTTTGCACGCTCCGCGCTCAGAAATTTCAGGTCCGATTCGGCCGAGTGACCACTCAAAATGTTCCTCTAGACAAGCTCTATCCAACGGTGGGATCAGTCGTTGGACTATTTTGATGAATTCCGGAGATAGAAATACACATACGTCAAATATCCCGGTAATTATTAAAAGTTTGCACGCTCCGCGCTCGGAAATTCCTGGTCCGATTCGGCCGTGTGACCACTCAAAATGTTCCTTTAGACAAGCTCTATCCAACGGTGCGATCAGTCGTGGGACTATTTTGATGAATTCCTGAGAGAAAAATCCACATACCTCAAATAAACCGGGTAATTATTAAAAGTTTGCACGCTCCGCGCTCGGAAATCTCTGGTCCGATTCGGCCGAGTGACCACTCAAAATGTTCCTCTAGACAAGCTCTATCCAACGGTGGGATCAGTCGTGGGACTATTTTGATGAATTCCGGAGATAGAAATACACATACGTCAAATATACCGGGTAATTATTAAAAGTTTGCACGCTCCGCGCTCGGAAATTTCTGGTCCGATTCGGCCGTGTGACCACTCAAAATGTTCCTCTAGACAAGCTCTATCCAACGGTGGGATCAGCCGTTGGACTATTTTGATGAATTCCGGAGATAGAAATACACATACGACAAATATCCCGGTAATTATTAAAAGTTTGCACGCTCCGCGCTCGGAAATTCCTGGTCCGATTCGGCCGTGTGACCACTCAAAATGTTCCTTTAGACAAGCTCTATCCAACGGTGCGATCAGTCGTGGGACTATTTTGATGAATTCCTGAGAGAAAAATCCACATACCTCAAATAAACCGGTTAATTATTAAAAGTTTGCACGCTACGCGCTCGGAAATTTCGGGTCCGATTCGGCCGAGTGACCACTCAAAATGTTCCTATAGACAAGCTCTATCCAACGATGCGATCAGTCGTGGGACTATTTTGATGAATTCCGGAGAGAAAAATCCACATACCTCAAATAAACCGGTTAATTATTAAAAGTTTGCACGCTACGCGCTCGGAAATTTCGGGTCCGATTCGGCCGTGTGACCACTCAAAATGTTCCTTTAGACAAGCTCTATCCAACGGTGCGATCAGTCGTGGGACTATTTTGATGAATTCCTGAGAGAAAAATCCACATACCTCAAATAAACCGGGTAATTATTAAAAGTTTGCACGCTCCGCGCTCGGAAATCTCTGGTCCGATTCGGCCGAGTGACCACTCAAAATGTTCCTCTAGACAAGCTCTATCCAACGGTGGGATCAGTCGTGGGACTATTTTGATGAATTCCTGAGAAAAAAATTCACACACGTCAAATTAACCTTGTAAATGTCAATTGTTTGCACGCTCCGCGCTCGGAAATTTCTGGTCTGATTCGGCCGTATGACCACTCAAAATGTTCCTCTAGACAAGCTCTATCCAACGGTGGGATCAGTCGTTGGACTATTTTGATGAATTCCGGAGATAGAAATACACATACGTCAAATATCCCGGTAATTATTAAAAGTTTGCACGCTCCGCGCTCGGAAATTTCTGGTCCGATTCGGCCGTGTGACCACTCAAAATGTTCCTTTAGACAAGCTCTATCCAACGGTGGGATCAGTCGTGGGACTATTTTGATGAATTCCGGAGATAGAAATACACATACGTCAAATATACCGGGTAATTATTAAAAGTTTGCACGCTCCGCGCTCGGAAATTTCTGGTCCGATTCGGCCGTGTGACCACTCAAAATGTTCCTCTAGACAAGCTCTATCCAACGGTGGGATCAGTCGTGGGACTATTTTGATGAATTCCTGAGAGAAAAATCCACATACCTCAAATAAACCGGTTAATTATTAAAAGTTTGCACGCTACGCGCTCGGAAATTTCTGGTCCGATTCGGCCGAGTGACCACTCAAAATGTTCCTCTAGACAAGCTCCATCCAACGGTGGGATCAGTCGTTGGACTATTTTGATGAATTCCTGAGAGAAAAATCCACATACCTCAAATAAACCGGGTAAATATTAAAAGTTTGCACGCTCCGCGCTCAGAAATTTCAGGTCCGATTCGGCCGAGTGACCACTCAAAATGTTCCTCTAGACAAGCTCTATCCAACGGTGGGATCAGTCGTTGGACTATTTTGATGAATTCCGGAGATAGAAATACACATACGTCAAATATCCCGGTAATTATTAAAAGTTTGCACGCTCCGCGCTCGGAAATTCCTGGTCCGATTCGGCCGTGTGACCACTCAAAATGTTCCTTTAGACAAGCTCTATCCAACGGTGCGATCAGTCGTGGGACTATTTTGATGAATTCCTGAGAGAAAAATCCACATACCTCAAATAAACCGGTTAATTATTAAAACTTTGCACGCTACGCGCTCGGAAATTTCTGGTCCGATTCGGCCGAGTGACCACTCAAAATGTTCCTCTAGACAAGCTCTATCCAACGATGCGATCAGTCGTGGGACTATTTTGATGAATTCCGGAGAGAAAAATCCACATACCTCAAATAAACCGGTTAATTATTAAAAGTTTGCACGCTACGCGCTCGGAAATTTCGGGTCCGATTCGGCCGTGTGACCACTCAAAATGTTCCTTTAGACAAGCTCTATCCAACGGTGCGATCAGTCGTGGGACTATTTTGATGAATTCCTGAGAGAAAAATCCACATACCTCAAATAAACCGGGTAATTATTAAAAGTTTGCACGCTCCGCGCTCGGAAATCTCTGGTCCGATTCGGCCGAGTGACCACTCAAAATGTTCCTCTAGACAAGCTCTATCCAACGGTGGGATCAGTCTTGGGACTATTTTGATGAATTCCGGAGATAGAAATACACATACCTCAAATAAACCGGTTAATTATTAAAAGTTTGCACGCTCCGCGCTCGGAAATTTCTGGTCCGATTCGGCCGTGTGACTACTCAAAATGTTCCTCTAGACAAGCTCTATCCAACAGTGCGATCAGTCGTGGGACTATTTTGATGAATTCCGGAGATAGAAATACACATACGTCAAATATACCGGGTAATTATTAAAAGTTTGCACGCTCCGCGCTCGGAAATTTCTGGTCCGATTCGGCCGTGTGACCACTCAAAATGTTCCTCTAGACAAGCTCTATCCAACGGTGGGATCAGTCGTGGGACTATTTTGATGAATTCCTGAGAGAAAAATCCACATACCTCAAATAAACCGGTTAATTATTAAAAGTTTGCACGCTACGCGCTCGGAAATTTCTGGTCCGATTCGGCCGAGTGACCACTCAAAATGTTCCTCTAGACAAGCTCTATCCAACGGTGGGATCAGTCGTTGGACTATTTTGATGAATTCCTGAGAGAAAAATCCACATACCTCAAATAAACCGGGTAAATATTAAAAGTTTGCACGCTCCGCGCTCAGAAATTTCAGGTCCGATTCGGCCGAGTGACCACTCAAAATGTTCCTCTAGACAAGCTCTATCCAACGGTGGGATCAGTCGTTGGACTATTTTGATGAATTCCGGAGATAGAAATACACATACGTCAAATATCCCGGTAATTATTAAAAGTTTGCACGCTCCGCGCTCGGAAATTCCTGGTCCGATTCGGCCGTGTGACCACTCAAAATGTTCCTTTAGACAAGCTCTATCCAACGGTGCGATCAGTCGTGGGACTATTTTGATGAATTCCTGAGAGAAAAATCCACATACCTCAAATAAACCGGGTAATTATTAAAAGTTTGCACGCTCCGCGCTCGGAAATCTCTGGTCCGATTCGGCCGAGTGACCACTCAAAATGTTCCTCTAGACAAGCTCTATCCAACGGTGGGATCAGTCGTGGGACTATTTTGATGAATTCCGGAGATAGAAATACACATACGTCAAATATACCGGGTAATTATTAAAAGTTTGCACGCTCCGCGCTCGGAAATTTCTGGTCCGATTCGGCCGTGTGACCACTCAAAATGTTCCTCTAGACAAGCTCTATCCAACGGTGGGATCAGCCGTTGGACTATTTTGATGAATTCCGGAGATAGAAATACACATACGACAAATATCCCGGTAATTATTAAAAGTTTGCACGCTCCGCGCTCGGAAATTCCTGGTCCGATTCGGCCGTGTGACTACTCAAAATGTTCCTCTAGACAAGCTCTATCCAACAGTGCGATCAGTCGTGGGACTATTTTGATGAATTCCGGAGATAGAAATACACATACCTCAAATAAACCGGTTAATTATTAAAAGTTTGCACGCTCCGCGCTCGGAAATTTCTGGTCCGATTCGGCCGTGTGACCACTCAAAATGTTCCTCTAGACAAGCTCTATCCAACGGTGGGATCAGTCGTGGGACTATTTTGATGAATTCCGGAGATAGAAATACACATACCTCAAATAAACCGGTTAATTATTAAAAGTTTGCACGCTCCGCGCTCGGAAATTTCTGGTCCGATTCGGCCGTGTGACTACTCAAAATGTTCCTCTAGACAAGCTCTATCCAACAGTGCGATCAGTCGTGGGACTATTTTGATGAATTCCGGAGATAGAAATACACATACCTCAAATAAACCGGTTAATTATTAAAAGTTTGCACGCTCCGCGCTCGGAAATTTCTGGTCCGATTCGGCCGTGTGACCACTCAAAATGTTCCTCTAGACAAGCTCTATCCAACGGTGGGATCAGTCGTGGGACTATTTTGATGAATTCCTGAGAGAAAAATCCACATACCTCAAATAAACCGGTTAATTATTAAAACTTTGCACGCTACGCGCTCGGAAATTTCTGGTCCGATTCGGCCGAGTGACCACTCAAAATGTTCCTCTAGACAAGCTCTATCCAACGGTGGGATCAGTCGTGGGACTATTTTGATGAATTCCGGAGATAGAAATACACATACCTCAAATAAACCGTTTAATTATTAAAAGTTTGCACGCTCCGCGCTCGGAAATTTCTGGTCCGATTCGGCCGAGTGACCACTCAAAATGTTCCTCTAGACAAGCTCTATCCAACGATGCGATCAGTCGTGGGACTATTTTGATGAATTCCGGAGAGAAAAATCCACATACCTCAAATAAACCGGGTAATTATTAAAAGTTTGCACGCTCCGCGCTCGGAAATTCTTGGTCCGATTCGGCCGTGTGACCACTCAAAATGTTCCTCTAGACAAGCTCTATCCAACGGTGCGATCAGTCGTGGGACTATTTTGATGAATTCCTGAGAGAAAAATCCACATACCTCAAATAAACCGGGTAATTATTAAAAGATTGCACGCTCCGCGCTCGGAAATTTCTGGTCCGATTCGGCCGTGTGACCACTCAAAATGTTCCTGTAGACAAGCTCTATCCAACGGTGGGATCAGTCGTTGGACTATTTTGATGAATTCCGGAGATAGAAATACACATACGTCAAATATACCAGGTAATTATTAAAAGTTTGCACGCTCCGCGCTCGGAAATTCCTGGTCCGATTCGGCCGTGTGACCACTCAAAATGTTCCTCTAGACAAGCTCTATCCAACGGTGGGATCAGCCGTTGGACTATTTTGATGAATTCCGGAGATAGAAATACACATACGACAAATGTCCCGGTAATTATTAAAAGTTTGCACGCTCCGCGCTCGGAAATTCCTGGTCCGATTCGGCCGTGTGACCACTCAAAATGTTCCTTTAGACAAGCTCTATCCAACGGTGCGATCAGTCGTGGGACTATTTTGATGAATTCCTGAGAGAAAAATCCACATACCTCAAATAAACCGGGTAATTATTAAAAGTTTGCACGCTCCGCGCTCGGAAATCTCTGGTCCGATTCGGCCGAGTGACCACTCAAAATGTTCCTCTAGACAAGCTCTATCCAACGGTGGGATCAGTCGTGGGACTATTTTGATGAATTCCGGAGATAGAAATACACATACCTCAAATAAACCGGTTAATTATTAAAAGTTTGCACGCTCCGCGCTCGGAAATTTCTGGTCCGATTCGGCCGTGTGACTACTCAAAATGTTCCTCTAGACAAGCTCTATCCAACAGTGCGATCAGTCGTGGGACTATTTTGATGAATTCCGGAGATAGAAATACACATACCTCAAATAAACCGGTTAATTATTAAAAGTTTGCACGCTCTGCGCTCGGAAATTTCTGGTCCGATTCGGCCGTGTGACCACTCAAAATGTTCCTCTAGACAAGCTCTATCCAACGGTGGGATCAGTCGTGGGACTATTTTGATGAATTCCTGAGAGAAAAATCCACATACCTCAAATAAACCGGTTAATTATTAAAACTTTGCACGCTACGCGCTCGGAAATTTCTGGTCCGATTCGGCCGAGTGACCACTCAAAATGTTCCTCTAGACAAGCTCTATCCAACGATGCGATCAGTCGTGGGACTATTTTGATGAATTCCGGAGAGAAAAATCCACATACCTCAAATAAACCGGTTAATTATTAAAAGTTTGCACGCTACGCGCTCGGAAATTTCGGGTCCGATTCGGCCGTGTGACCACTCAAAATGTTCCTTTAGACAAGCTCTATCCAACGGTGCGATCAGTCGTGGGACTATTTTGATGAATTCCTGAGAGAAAAATCCACATACCTCAAATAAACCGGGTAATTATTAAAAGTTTGCACGCTCCGCGCTCGGAAATCTCTGGTCCGATTCGGCCGAGTGACCACTCAAAATGTTCCTCTAGACAAGCTCTATCCAACGGTGGGATCAGTCTTGGGACTATTTTGATGAATTCCGGAGATAGAAATACACATACCTCAAATAAACCGGTTAATTATTAAAAGTTTGCACGCTCCGCGCTCGGAAATTTCTGGTCCGATTCGGCCGTGTGACTACTCAAAATGTTCCTCTAGACAAGCTCTATCCAACAGTGCGATCAGTCGTGGGACTATTTTGATGAATTCCGGAGATAGAAATACACATACGTCAAATATACCGGGTAATTATTAAAAGTTTGCACGCTCCGCGCTCGGAAATTTCTGGTCCGATTCGGCCGTGTGACCACTCAAAATGTTCCTCTAGACAAGCTCTATCCAACGGTGGGATCAGTCGTGGGACTATTTTGATGAATTCCTGAGAGAAAAATCCACATACCTCAAATAAACCGGTTAATTATTAAAAGTTTGCACGCTACGCGCTCGGAAATTTCTGGTCCGATTCGGCCGAGTGACCACTCAAAATGTTCCTCTAGACAAGCTCTATCCAACGGTGGGATCAGTCGTTGGACTATTTTGATGAATTCCTGAGAGAAAAATCCACATACCTCAAATAAACCGGGTAAATATTAAAAGTTTGCACGCTCCGCGCTCAGAAATTTCAGGTCCGATTCGGCCGAGTGACCACTCAAAATGTTCCTCTAGACAAGCTCTATCCAACGGTGGGATCAGTCGTTGGACTATTTTGATGAATTCCGGAGATAGAAATACACATACGTCAAATATCCCGGTAATTATTAAAAGTTTGCACGCTCCGCGCTCGGAAATTCCTGGTCCGATTCGGCCGTGTGACCACTCAAAATGTTCCTTTAGACAAGCTCTATCCAACGGTGCGATCAGTCGTGGGACTATTTTGATGAATTCCGGAGATAGAAATACACATACGTCAAATATACCGGGTAATTATTAAAAGTTTGCACGCTCCGCGCTCGGAAATTTCTGGTCCGATTCGGCCGTGTGACCACTCAAAATGTTCCTCTAGACAAGCTCTATCCAACGGTGGGATCAGCCGTTGGACTATTTTGATGAATTCCGGAGATAGAAATACACATACGACAAATATCCCGGTAATTATTAAAAGTTTGCACGCTCCGCGCTCGGAAATTCCTGGTCCGATTCGGCCGTGTGACCACTCAAAATGTTCCTTTAGACAAGCTCTATCCAACGGTGCGATCAGTCGTGGGACTATTTTGATGAATTCCTGAGAGAAAAATCCACATACCTCAAATAAACCGGGTAATTATTAAAAGTTTGCACGCTCCGCGCTCGGAAATCTCTGGTCCGATTCGGCCGAGTGACCACTCAAAATGTTCCTCTAGACAAGCTCTATCCAACGGTGGGATCAGTCGTGGGACTATTTTGATGAATTCCGGAGATAGAAATACACATACCTCAAATAAACCGGTTAATTATTAAAAGTTTGCACGCTCCGCGCTCGGAAATTTCTGGTCCGATTCGGCCGTGTGACTACTCAAAATGTTCCTCTAGACAAGCTCTATCCAACAGTGCGATCAGTCGTGGGACTATTTTGATGAATTCCGGAGATAGAAATACACATACCTCAAATAAACCGGTTAATTATTAAAAGTTTGCACGCTCCGCGCTCGGAAATTTCTGGTCCCATTCGGCCGTGTGACCACTCAAAATGTTCCTCTAGACAAGCTCTATCCAACGGTGGGATCAGTCGTGGGACTATTTTGATGAATTCCGGAGATAGAAATACACATACCTCAAATAAACCGGTTAATTATTAAAAGTTTGCACGCTCCGCGCTCGGAAATTTCTGGTCCGATTCGGCCGTGTGACTACTCAAAATGTTCCTCTAGACAAGCTCTATCCAACAGTGCGATCAGTCGTGGGACTATTTTGATGAATTCCGGAGATAGAAATACACATACCTCAAATAAACCGGTTAATTATTAAAAGTTTGCACGCTCCGCGCTCGGAAATTTCTGGTCCGATTCGGCCGTGTGACCACTCAAAATGTTCCTCTAGACAAGCTCTATCCAACGGTGGGATCAGTCGTGGGACTATTTTGATGAATTCCTGAGAGAAAAATCCACATACCTCAAATAAACCGGTTAATTATTAAAACTTTGCACGCTACGCGCTCGGAAATTTCTGGTCCGATTCGGCCGAGTGACCACTCAAAATGTTCCTCTAGACAAGCTCTATCCAACGGTGGGATCAGTCGTGGGACTATTTTGATGAATTCCGGAGATAGAAATACACATACCTCAAATAAACCGTTTAATTATTAAAAGTTTGCACGCTCCGCGCTCGGAAATTTCTGGTCCGATTCGGCCGAGTGACCACTCAAAATGTTCCTCTAGACAAGCTCTATCCAACGATGCGATCAGTCGTGGGACTATTTTGATGAATTCCGGAGAGAAAAATCCACATACCTCAAATAAACCGGGTAATTATTAAAAGTTTGCACGCTCCGCGCTCGGAAATTCTTGGTCCGATTCGGCCGTGTGACCACTCAAAATGTTCCTCTAGACAAGCTCTATCCAACGGTGCGATCAGTCGTGGGACTATTTTGATGAATTCCTGAGAGAAAAATCCACATACCTCAAATAAACCGGGTAATTATTAAAAGATTGCACGCTCCGCGCTCGGAAATTTCTGGTCCGATTCGGCCGTGTGACCACTCAAAATGTTCCTGTAGACAAGCTCTATCCAACGGTGGGATCAGTCGTTGGACTATTTTGATGAATTCCGGAGATAGAAATACACATACGTCAAATATACCAGGTAATTATTAAAAGTTTGCACGCTCCGCGCTCGGAAATTCCTGGTCCGATTCGGCCGTGTGACCACTCAAAATGTTCCTGTAGACAAGCTCTATCCAACGGTGTGATCAGTCGTGGGACTATTTTGATGAATTCCTGAGAGAAAAATCCACATACCTCAAATAAACCGGGTAATTATTAAAAGTTTGCACGCTCCGCGCTCGGAAATTCCTGGTCCGATTCGGCCGTGTGACCACTCAAAATGTTCCTTTAGACAAGCTCTATCCAACGGTGCGATCAGTCGTGGGACTATTTTGATGAATTCCTGAGAGAAAAATCCACATACCTCAAATAAACCGGGTAATTATTAAAAGTTTGCACGCTCCGCGCTCGGAAATCTCTGGTCCGATTCGGCCGAGTGACCACTCAAAATGTTCCTTTAGACAAGCTCTATCCAACGGTGGGATCAGTCGTGGGACTATTTTGATGAATTCCTGAGAAAAAAATTCACACACGTCAAATAAACCGGGTAATTATAAAAAGTTTGCACTCTCCGCGCTCGGAAATTCCTGGTCCGATTCGGCCGTGTGACCACTCAAAATGTTCCTCTAGACAAGCTCTATCCAACGGTGTGATCAGTCGTGGGACTATTTTGATGAATTCCTGAGAGAAAAATCCACATACCTCAAATAAACCGGGTAAATATTAAAAGTTTGCACGCTCCGCGCTCAGAAATTTCTGGTCCGATTCGGCCGAGTGACCACTCCAAATGTTCCTCTAGACAAGCTCTATCCAACGGTGGGATCAGTCGTTGGACTATTTTGATGAATTCCGGAGATAGAAATACACATACGTCAAATATCCCGGTAATTATTAAAAGTTTGCACGCTCCGCGCTCGGAAATTCCTGGTCCGATTCGGCCGTGTGACCACTCAAAATGTTCCTTTAGACAAGCTCTATCCAACGGTGCGATCAGTCGTGGGACTATTTTGATGAATTCCTGAGAGAAAAATCCACATACCTCAAATAAACCGGGTAATTATTAAAAGTTTGCACGCTCCGCGCTCGGAAATCTCTGGTCCGATTCGGCCGAGTGACCACTCAAAATGTTCCTCTAGACAAGCTCTATCCAACGGTGGGATCAGTCGTGGGACTATTTTGATGAATTCCTGAGAGAAAAATCCACATACCTCAAATAAACCGGTTAATTATTAAAAGTTTGCACGCTACGCGCTCGGAAATTTCTGGTCCGATTCGGCCGTGTGACCACTCAAAATGTTCCTCTAGACAAGCTCTATCCAACGGTGGGATCAGTCGTGGGACTATTTTGATGAATTCCTGAGAGAAAAATACACATACGTCAAATATCCCGGTAATTATTAAAAGTTTGCACGCTCCGCGCTCGGAAATTTCTGGTCCGATTCGGCCGAGTGACCACTCAAAATGTTCCTCTAGACAAGCTCTATCCAACGATGCGATCAGTCGTGGGACTATTTTGATGAATTCCGGAGAGAAAAATCCACATACCTCAAATAAACCGGGTAATTATTAAAAGTTTGCACGCTCCGCGCTCGGAAATTCTTGGTCCGATTCGGCCGTGTGACCACTCAAAATGTTCCTCTAGACAAGCTCTATCCAACGGTGCGATCAGTCGTGGGACTATTTTGATGAATTCCTGAGAGAAAAATCCACATACCTCAAATAAACCGGGTAATTATTAAAAGATTGCACGCTCCGCGCTCGGAAATTTCTGGTCCGATTCGGCCGTGTGACCACTCAAAATGTTCCTGTAGACAAGCTCTATCCAACGGTGGGATCAGTCGTTGGACTATTTTGATGAATTCCGGAGATAGAAATACACATACGTCAAATATACCAGGTAATTATTAAAAGTTTGCACGCTCCGCGCTCGGAAATTCCTGGTCCGATTCGGCTGTGTGACCACTCAAAATGTTCCTCTAGACAAGCTCTATCCAACGATGCGATCAGTCGTGGGACTATTTTGATGAATTCCTGAGAGAAAAATCCACATACCTCAAATAAACCGGGTAATTATTAAAAGATTGCACGCTCCGCGCTCGGAAATCTCTGGTCCGATTCGGCCGAGTGACCACTCAAAATGTTCCTCTAGACAAGCTCTATCCAACGGTGTGATCAGTCGTGGGACTATTTTGATGAATTCCTGAGAGAAAAATCCACATACCTCAAATAAACCGGGTAATTATCAAAAGTTTGCACGCTCCGCGCTCGGAAATTTCTGGTCCGATTCGGCCGTGTGAGCACTCAAAATGTTCCTCAAGACAAGCTCTATCCAACGGTGGGATCAGTCGTGGGACTATTTTGATGAATTCCTGAGAGAAAAATCCACATACCTCAAATAAACCGGGTAATTATTAAAAGTTTGCACACTCCGCGCTCGGAAATTTCTGGTCCGATTCGGCCGAGTGACCACTCAAAATGTTCCTCTAGACAAGCTCTATCCAACGGTGTGATCAGTCGTGGGACTATTTTGATGAATTCCTGAGAGAAAAATCCACATACCTCAAATAAACCGGGTAATTATTAAAAGTTTGCACGCTCCGCGCTCGGAAATCTCTGGTCCGATTCGGCCGAGTGACCACTCAAAATGTTCCTTTAGACAAGCTCTATCCAACGGTGGGATCAGTCGTGGGACTATTTTGATGAATTCCTGAGAAAAAAATTCACACACGTCAAATAAACCGGGTAATTATAAAAAGTTTGCACTCTCCGCGCTCGGAAATTCCTGGTCCGATTCGGCCGTGTGACCACTCAAAATGTTCCTCTAGACAAGCTCTATCCAACGGTGTGATCAGTCGTGGGACTATTTTGATGAATTCCTGAGAGAAAAATCCACATACCTCAAATAAACCGGGTAAATATTAAAAGTTTGCACGCTCCGCGCTCAGAAATTTCTGGTCCGATTCGGCCGAGTGACCACTCCAAATGTTCCTCTAGACAAGCTCTATCCAACGGTGGGATCAGTCGTTGGACTATTTTGATGAATTCCGGAGATAGAAATACACATACGTCAAATATCCCGGTAATTATTAAAAGTTTGCACGCTCCGCGCTCGGAAATTCCTGGTCCGATTCGGCCGTGTGACCACTCAAAATGTTCCTTTAGACAAGCTCTATCCAACGGTGCGATCAGTCGTGGGACTATTTTGATGAATTCCTGAGAGAAAAATCCACATACCTCAAATAAACCGGGTAATTATTAAAAGTTTGCACGCTCCGCGCTCGGAAATTCTTGGTCCGATTCGGCCGTGTGACCACTCAAAATGTTCCTCTAGACAAGCTCTATCCAACGATGCGATCAGTCGTGGGACTATTTTGATGAATTCCGGAGAGAAAAATCCACATACCTCAAATAAACCGGGTAATTATTAAAAGTTTGCACGCTCCGCGCTCGGAAATTCTTGGTCCGATTCGGCCGTGTGACCACTCAAAATGTTCCTCTAGACAAGCTCTATCCAACGGTGCGATCAGTCGTGGGACTATTTTGATGAATTCCTGAGAGAAAAATCCACATACCTCAAATAAACCGGGTAATTATTAAAAGATTGCACGCTCCGCGCTCGGAAATTTCTGGTCCGATTCGGCCGTGTGACCACTCAAAATGTTCCTGTAGACAAGCTCTATCCAACGGTGGGATCAGTCGTTGGACTATTTTGATGAATTCCGGAGATAGAAATACACATACGTCAAATATACCAGGTAATTATTAAAAGTTTGCACGCTCCGCGCTCGGAAATTCCTGGTCCGATTCGGCTGTGTGACCACTCAAAATGTTCCTCTAGACAAGCTCTATCCAACGGTGCGATCAGTCGTGGGACTATTTTGATGAATTCCTGAGAGAAAAATCCACATACCTCAAATAAACCGGGTAATTATTAAAAGATTGCACGCTCCGCGCTCGGAAATCTCTGGTCCGATTCGGCCGAGTGACCACTCAAAATGTTCCTCTAGACAAGCTCTATCCAACGGTGTGATCAGTCGTGGGACTATTTTGATGAATTCCTGAGAGAAAAATCCACATACCTCAAATAAACCGGGTAATTATCAAAAGTTTGCACGCTCCGCGCTCGGAAATTTCTGGTCCGATTCGGCCGTGTGAGCACTCAAAATGTTCCTCAAGACAAGCTCTATCCAACGGTGGGATCAGTCGTGGGACTATTTTGATGAATTCCTGAGAGAAAAATCCACATACCTCAAATAAACCGGGTAATTATTAAAAGTTTGCACACTCCGCGCTCGGAAATTTCTGGTCCGATTCGGCCGAGTGACCACTCAAAATGTTCCTCTAGACAAGCTCTATCCAACGGTGTGATCAGTCGTGGGACTATTTTGATGAATTCCTGAGAGAAAAATCCACATACCTCAAATAAACCGGGTAATTATTAAAAGTTTGCACGCTCCGCGCTCGGAAATCTCTGGTCCGATTCGGCCGAGTGACCACTCAAAATGTTCCTTTAGACAAGCTCTATCCAACGGTGGGATCAGTCGTGGGACTATTTTGATGAATTCCTGAGAAAAAAATTCACACACGTCAAATAAACCGGGTAATTATAAAAAGTTTGCACTCTCCGCGCTCGGAAATTCCTGGTCCGATTCGGCCGTGTGACCACTCAAAATGTTCCTCTAGACAAGCTCTATCCAACGGTGTGATCAGTCGTGGGACTATTTTGATGAATTCCTGAGAGAAAAATCCACATACCTCAAATAAACCGGGTAAATATTAAAAGTTTGCACGCTCCGCGCTCAGAAATTTCTGGTCCGATTCGGCCGAGTGACCACTCCAAATGTTCCTCTAGACAAGCTCTATCCAACGGTGGGATCAGTCGTTGGACTATTTTGATGAATTCCGGAGATAGAAATACACATACGTCAAATATCCCGGTAATTATTAAAAGTTTGCACGCTCCGCGCTCGGAAATTCCTGGTCCGATTCGGCCGTGTGACCACTCAAAATGTTCCTTTAGACAAGCTCTATCCAACGGTGCGATCAGTCGTGGGACTATTTTGATGAATTCCTGAGAGAAAAATCCACATACCTCAAATAAACCGGGTAATTATTAAAAGTTTGCACGCTCCGCGCTCGGAAATCTCTGGTCCGATTCGGCCGAGTGACCACTCAAAATGTTCCTCTAGACAAGCTCTATCCAACGGTGGGATCAGTCGTGGGACTATTTTGATGAATTCCTGAGAGAAAAATCCACATACCTCAAATAAACCGGGTAATTATTAAAAGATTGCACGCTCCGCGCTCGGAAATCTCTGGTCCGATTCGGCCGAGTGACCACTCAAAATGTTCCTCTAGACAAGCTCTATCCAACGGTGTGATCAGTCGTGGGACTATTTTGATGAATTCCTGAGAGAAAAATCCACATACCTCAAATAAACCGGGTAATTATCAAAAGTTTGCACGCTCCGCGCTCGGAAATTTCTGGTCCGATTCGGCCGTGTGAGCACTCAAAATGTTCCTCAAGACAAGCTCTATCCAACGGTGGGATCAGTCGTGGGACTATTTTGATGAATTCCTGAGAGAAAAATCCACATACCTCAAATAAACCGGGTAATTATTAAAAGTTTGCACGCTCCGCGCTCGGAAATCTCTGGTCCGATTCGGCCGAGTGACCACTCAAAATGTTCCTTTAGACAAGCTCTATCCAACGGTGGGATCAGTCGTGGGACTATTTTGATGAATTCCTGAGAAAAAAATTCACACACGTCAAATAAACCGGGTAATTATAAAAAGTTTGCACTCTCCGCGCTCGGAAATTCCTGGTCCGATTCGGCCGTGTGACCACTCAAAATGTTCCTCTAGACAAGCTCTATCCAACGGTGTGATCAGTCGTGGGACTATTTTGATGAATTCCTGAGAGAAAAATCCACATACCTCAAATAAACCGGGTAAATATTAAAAGTTTGCACGCTCCGCGCTCAGAAATTTCTGGTCCGATTCGGCCGAGTGACCACTCCAAATGTTCCTCTAGACAAGCTCTATCCAACGGTGGGATCAGTCGTTGGACTATTTTGATGAATTCCGGAGATAGAAATACACATACGTCAAATATCCCGGTAATTATTAAAAGTTTGCACGCTCCGCGCTCGGAAATTCCTGGTCCGATTCGGCCGTGTGACCACTCAAAATGTTCCTTTAGACAAGCTCTATCCAACGGTGCGATCAGTCGTGGGACTATTTTGATGAATTCCTGAGAGAAAAATCCACATACCTCAAATAAACCGGGTAATTATTAAAAGTTTGCACGCTCCGCGCTCGGAAATCTCTGGTCCGATTCGGCCGAGTGACCACTCAAAATGTTCCTCTAGACAAGCTCTATCCAACGGTGGGATCAGTCGTGGGACTATTTTGATGAATTCCTGAGAGAAAAATCCACATACCTCAAATAAACCGGTTAATTATTAAAAGTTTGCACGCTACGCGCTCGGAAATTTCTGGTCCGATTCGGCCGTGTGACCACTCAAAATGTTCCTCTAGACAAGCTCTATCCAACGGTGGGATCAGTCGTGGGACTATTTTGATGAATTCCTGAGAGAAAAATACACATACGTCAAATATCCCGGTAATTATTAAAAGTTTGCACGCTCCGCGCTCGGAAATTTCTGGTCCGATTCGGCCGAGTGACCACTCAAAATGTTCCTCTAGACAAGCTCTATCCAACGATGCGATCAGTCGTGGGACTATTTTGATGAATTCCGGAGAGAAAAATCCACATACCTCAAATAAACCGGGTAATTATTAAAAGTTTGCACGCTCCGCGCTCGGAAATTCTTGGTCCGATTCGGCCGTGTGACCACTCAAAATGTTCCTCTAGACAAGCTCTATCCAACGGTGCGATCAGTCGTGGGACTATTTTGATGAATTCCTGAGAGAAAAATCCACATACCTCAAATAAACCGGGTAATTATTAAAAGATTGCACGCTCCGCGCTCGGAAATTTCTGGTCCGATTCGGCCGTGTGACCACTCAAAATGTTCCTGTAGACAAGCTCTATCCAACGGTGGGATCAGTCGTTGGACTGTTTTGATGAATTCCGGAGATAGAAATACACATACGTCAAATATACCAGGTAATTATTAAAAGTTTGCACGCTCCGCGCTCGGAAATTCCTGGTCCGATTCGGCCGTGTGACCACTCAAAATGTTCCTCTAGACAAGCTCTATCCAACGGTGCGATCAGTCGTTGGACTATTTTGATGAATTCCGGAGATAGAAATACACATACGTCAAATATACCAGGTAATTATTAAAAGTTTGCACGCTCCGCGCTCGGAAATTCCTGGTCCGATTCGGCTGTGTGACCACTCAAAATGTTCCTCTAGACAAGCTCTATCCAACGGTGCGATCAGTCGTGGGACTATTTTGATTAATTCCTGAGAGAAAAATCCACATACCTCAAATAAACCGGGTAATTATTAAAAGATTGCACGCTCCGCGCTCGGAAATCTCTGGTCCGATTCGGCCGAGTGACCACTCAAAATGTTCCTCTAGACAAGCTCTATCCAACGGTGTGATCAGTCGTGGGACTATTTTGATGAATTCCTGAGAGAAAAATCCACATACCTCAAATAAACCGGGTAATTATCAAAAGTTTGCACGCTCCGCGCTCGGAAATTTCTGGTCCGATTCGGCCGTGTGAGCACTCAAAATGTTCCTCAAGTCAAGCTCTATCCAACGGTGGGATCAGTCGTGGGACTATTTTGATGAATTCCTGAGAGAAAAATCCACATACCTCAAATAAACCGGGTAATTATTAAAAGTTTGCACGCTCCGCGCTCGGAAATCTCTGGTCCGATTCGGCCGAGTGACCACTCAAAATGTTCCTTTAGACAAGCTCTATCCAACGGTGTGATCAGTCGTGGGACTATTTTGATGAATTCCTGAGAGAAAAATCCACATACCTCAAATAAACCGGGTAAATATTAAAAGTTTGCACGCTCCGCGCTCAGAAATTCCTGGTCCGATTCGGCCGTGTGACCACTCAAAATGTTCCTCTAGACAAGCTCTATCCAACGGTGTGATCAGTCGTGGGACTATTTTGATGAATTCCTGAGAGAAAAATCCACATACCTCAAATAAACCGGGTAAATATTAAAAGTTTGCACGCTCCGCGCTCAGAAATTTCTGGTCCGATTCGGCCGAGTGACCACTCCAAATGTTCCTCTAGACAAGCTCTATCCAACGGTGGGATCAGTCGTTGGACTATTTTGATGAATTCCGGAGATAGAAATACACATACGTCAAATATCCCGGTAATTATTAAAAGTTTGCACCCTCCGCGCTCGGAAATTCCTGGTCCGATTCGGCCGTGTGACCACTCAAAATGTTCCTTTAGACAAGCTCTATCCAACGGTGCGATCAGTCGTGGGACTATTTTGATGAATTCCTGAGAGAAAAATCCACATACCTCAAATAAACCGGGTAATTATTAAAAGTTTGCACGCTCCGCGCTCGGAAATCTCTGGTCCGATTCGGCCGAGTGACCACTCAAAATGTTCCTCTAGACAAGCTCTATCCAACGGTGGGATCAGTCGTGGGACTATTTTGATGAATTCCTGAGAGAAAAATCCACATACCTCAAATAAACCGGTTAATTATTAAAAGTTTGCACGCTACGCGCTCGGAAATTTCTGGTCCGATTCGGCCGTGTGACCACTCAAAATGTTCCTCTAGACAAGCTCTATCCAACGGTGGGATCAGTCGTGGGACTATTTTGATGAATTCCTGAGAGAAAAATACACATACGTCAAATATCCCGGTAATTATTAAAAGTTTGCACGCTCCGCGCTCGGAAATTTCTGGTCCGATTCGGCCGAGTGACCACTCAAAATGTTCCTCTAGACAAGCTCTATCCAACGATGCGATCAGTCGTGGGACTATTTTGATGAATTCCGGAGAGAAAAATCCACATACCTCAAATAAACCGGGTAATTATTAAAAGTTTGCACGCTCCGCGCTCGGAAATTCTTGGTCCGATTCGGCCGTGTGACCACTCAAAATGTTCCTCTAGACAAGCTCTATCCAACGGTACGATCAGTCGTGGGACTATTTTGATGAATTCCTGAGAGAAAAATCCACATACCTCAAATAAACCGGGTAATTATTAAAAGATTGCACGCTCCGCGCTCGGAAATTTCTGGTCCGATTCGGCCGTGTGACCACTCAAAATGTTCCTGTAGACAAGCTCTATCCAACGGTGGGATCAGTCGTTGGACTATTTTGATGAATTCCGGAGATAGAAATACACATACGTCAAATATACCAGGTAATTATTAAAAGTTTGCACGCTCCGCGCTCGGAAATTCCTGGTCCGATTCGGCTGTGTGACCACTCAAAATGTTCCTCTAGACAAGCTCTATCCAACGGTGCGATCAGTCGTGGGACTATTTTGATGAATTCCTGAGAGAAAAATCCACATACCTCAAATAAACCGGGTAATTATTAAAAGATTGCACGCTCCGCGCTCGGAAATCTCTGGTCCGATTCGGCCGAGTGACCACTCAAAATGTTCCTCTAGACAAGCTCTATCCAACGGTGTGATCAGTCGTGGGACTATTTTGATGAATTCCTGAGAGAAAAATCCACATACCTCAAATAAACCGGGTAATTATCAAAAGTTTGCACGCTCCGCGCTCGGAAATTTCTGGTCCGATTCGGCCGTGTGAGCACTCAAAATGTTCCTCAAGACAAGCTCTATCCAACGGTGGGATCAGTCGTGGGACTATTTTGATGAATTCCTGAGAGAAAAATCCACATACCTCAAATAAACCGGGTAATTATTAAAAGTTTGCACACTCCGCGCTCGGAAATTTCTGGTCCGATTCGGCCGAGTGACCACTCAAAATGTTCCTTTAGACAAGCTCTATCCAACGGTGCGATCAGTCGTGGGACTATTTTGATGAATTCCTGAGAGAAAAATCCACATACCTCAAATAAACCGGGTAATTATTAAAAGTTTGCACGCTCCGCGCTCGGAAATCTCTGGTCCGATTCGGCCGAGTGACCACTCAAAATGTTCCTTTAGACAAGCTCTATCCAACGGTGGGATCAGTCGTGGGACTATTTTGATGAATTCCTGAGAAAAAAATTCACACACGTCAAATAAACCGGGTAATTATAAAAAGTTTGCACTCTCCGCGCTCGGAAATTCCTGGTCCGATTTGGACGAGTGACCACTCAAAATGTTCCTCTAGACAAGCTCTATCCAACGATGCGATCAGTCGTGGGACTATTTTGATGAATTCCGGAGAGAAAAATCCACATACCTCAAATAAACCGGGTAATTATTAAAAGTTTGCACGCTCCGCGCTCGGAAATTCTTGGTCCGATTCGGCCGTGTGACCACTCAAAATGTTCCTCTAGACAAGCTCTATCCAACGGTGCGATCAGTCGTGGGACTATTTTGATGAATTCCTGAGAGAAAAATCCACATACCTCAAATAAACCGGGTAATTATTAAAAGATTGCACGCTCCGCGCTCGGAAATTTCTGGTCCGATTCGGCCGTGTGACCACTCAAAATGTTCCTGTAGACAAGCTCTATCCAACGGTGGGATCAGTCGTTGGACTATTTTGATGAATTCCGGAGATAGAAATACACATACGTCAAATATACCAGGTAATTATTAAAAGTTTGCACGCTCCGCGCTCGGAAATTCCTGGTCCGATTCGGCTGTGTGACCACTCAAAATGTTCCTCTAGACAAGCTCTATCCAACGGTGCGATCAGTCGTGGGACTATTTTGATGAATTCCTGAGAGAAAAATCCACATACCTCAAATAAACCGGGTAATTATTAAAAGATTGCACGCTCCGCGCTCGGAAATCTCTGGTCCGATTCGGCCGAGTGACCACTCAAAATGTTCCTCTAGACAAGCTCTATCCAACGGTGTGATCAGTCGTGGGACTATTTTGATGAATTCCTGAGAGAAAAATCCACATACCTCAAATAAACCGGGTAATTATCAAAAGTTTGCACGCTCCGCGCTCGGAAATTTCTGGTCCGATTCGGCCGTGTGAGCACTCAAAATGTTCCTCAAGACAAGCTCTATCCAACGGTGGGATCAGTCGTGGGACTATTTTGATGAATTCCTGAGAGAAAAATCCACATACCTCAAATAAACCGGGTAATTATTAAAAGTTTGCACACTCCGCGCTCGGAAATTTCTGGTCCGATTCGGCCGAGTGACCACTCAAAATGTTCCTCTAGACAAGCTCTATCCAACGGTGTGATCAGTCGTGGGACTATTTTGATGAATTCCTGAGAGAAAAATCCACATACCTCAAATAAACCGGGTAATTATTAAAAGTTTGCACGCTCCGCGCTCGGAAATCTCTGGTCCGATTCGGCCGAGTGACCACTCAAAATGTTCCTTTAGACAAGCTCTATCCAACGGTGGGATCAGTCGTGGGACTATTTTGATGAATTCCTGAGAAAAAAATTCACACACGTCAAATAAACCGGGTAATTATAAAAAGTTTGCACTCTCCGCGCTCGGAAATTCCTGGTCCGATTCGGCCGTGTGACCACTCAAAATGTTCCTCTAGACAAGCTCTATCCAACGGTGTGATCAGTCGTGGGACTATTTTGATGAATTCCTGAGAGAAAAATCCACATACCTCAAATAAACCGGGTAAATATTAAAAGTTTGCACGCTCCGCGCTCAGAAATTTCTGGTCCGATTCGGCCGAGTGACCACTCCAAATGTTCCTCTAGACAAGCTCTATCCAACGGTGGGATCAGTCGTTGGACTATTTTGATGAATTCCGGAGATAGAAATACACATACGTCAAATATCCCGGTAATTATTAAAAGTTTGCACGCTCCGCGCTCGGAAATTCCTGGTCCGATTCGGCCGTGTGACCACTCAAAATGTTCCTTTAGACAAGCTCTATCCAACGGTGCGATCAGTCGTGGGACTATTTTGATGAATTCCTGAGAGAAAAATCCACATACCTCAAATAAACCGGGTAATTATTAAAAGTTTGCACGCTCCGCGCTCGGAAATCTCTGGTCCGATTCGGCCGAGTGACCACTCAAAATGTTCCTCTAGACAAGCTCTATCCAACGGTGGAATCAGTCGTGGGACTATTTTGATGAATTCCTGAGAGAAAAATCCACATACCTCAAATAAACCGGTTAATTATTAAAAGTTTGCACGCTACGCGCTCGGAAATTTCTGGTCCGATTCGGCCGTGTGACCACTCAAAATGTTCCTCTAGACAAGCTCTATCCAACGGTGGGATCAGTCGTGGGACTATTTTGATGAATTCCTGAGAGAAAAATACACATACGTCAAATATCCCGGTAATTATTAAAAGTTTGCACGCTCCGCGCTCGGAAATTTCTGGTCCGATTCGGCCGAGTGACCACTCAAAATGTTCCTCTAGACAAGCTCTATCCAACGATGCGATCAGTCGTGGGACTATTTTGATGAATTCCGGAGAGAAAAATCCACATACCTCAAATAAACCGGGTAATTATTAAAAGTTTGCACGCTCCGCGCTCGGAAATTCTTGGTCCGATTCGGCCGTGTGACCACTCAAAATGTTCCTCTAGACAAGCTCTATCCAACGGTGCGATCAGTCGTGGGACTATTTTGATGAATTCCTGAGAGAAAAATCCACATACCTCAAATAAACCGGGTAATTATTAAAAGATTGCACGCTCCGCGCTCGGAAATTTCTGGTCCGATTCGGCCGTGTGACCACTCAAAATGTTCCTGTAGACAAGCTCTATCCAACGGTGGGATCAGTCGTTGGACTATTTTGATGAATTCCGGAGATAGAAATACACATACGTCAAATATACCAGGTAATTATTAAAAGTTTGCACGCTCCGCGCTCGGAAATTCCTGGTCCGATTCGGCTGTGTGACCACTCAAAATGTTCCTCTAGACAAGCTCTATCCAACGGTGCGATCAGTCGTGGGACTATTTTGATGAATTCCTGAGAGAAAAATCCACATACCTCAAATAAACCGGGTAATTATTAAAAGATTGCACGCTCCGCGCTCGGAAATTTCTGGTCCGATTCGGCCGTGTGACCACTCAAAATGTTCCTGTAGACAAGCTCTATCCAACGGTGGGATCAGTCGTTGGACTATTTTGATGAATTCCGGAGATAGAAATACACATACGTCAAATATACCGGGTAATTATCAAAAGTTTGCACGCTCCGCGCTCGGAAATTTCTGGTCCGATTAGGCCGTGTGACCACTCAAAATGTTCCTTTAGACAAGCTCTATCCAACGGTGGGATCAGTCGTGGGACTATTTTGATGAATTCCTGAGAAAAAAATTCACACACGTCAAATATGCCGGGTAATTATTAAAAGTTTGCACGCTCTGCGCGCGGAAATTCCTGGTCCGATTCGGCCGTGTGACCACTCAAAATGTTCCTCTAGACAAGCTCTATCCAACGGTGCGATCAGTCGTGGGACTATTTTGATGAATTCCGGAGATAGAAATACACATACGTCAAATATACCGGGTAATTATTAAAAGTTTGCACGCTCTGCGCGCGGAAATTTCTGGTCCGATTCGGCCGTGTGACCACTCAAAATGTTCCTCTAGACAAGCTCTATCCAACGGTGGGATCAGTCGTTGGACTATTTTGATGAATTCCGGAGATAGAAATACACATACGTCAAATATACCGGGTAATTATTAAAAGTTTGCACGCTCTGCGCGCGGAAATTCCTGGTCCGATTCGGCCGTGTGACCACTCAAAATGTTCCTCTAGACAAGCTCTATCCAACGGTGCGATCAGTCGTGGGACTATTTTGATGAATTCCTGAGAGAAAAATCCACATACCTCAAATAAACCGGGTAATTATTAAAAGTTTGCACGCTCCGCGCTCGGAAATCTCTGGTCCGATTCGGCCGAGTGACCACTCAAAATGTTCCTCTAGACAAGCTCTATCCAACGGTGGGATCAGTCGTGGGACTATTTTGATGAATTCCGGAGATAGAAATACACATACGTCAAATATACCGGGTAATTATTAAAAGTTTGCACGCTCCGCGCTCGGAAATTTCTGGTCCGATTCGGCCGTGTGACCACTCAAAATGTTCCTCTAGACAAGCTCTATCCAACGGTGGGATCAGTCGTGGGACTATTTTGATGAATTCCAGAGAGAAAAATCCACATACCTCAAATAAACCGGTTAATTATTAAAAGTTTGCACGCTACGCGCTCGGAAATTTCTGGTCCGATTCGGCCGTGTGACCACTCAAAATGTTCCTCTAGACAAGCTCTATCCAACGGTGGGATCAGTCGTGGGACTATTTTGATGAATTCCGGAGATAGAAATACACATACGTCAAATATACCGGGTAATTATTAAAAGTTTGCACGCTCCGCGCTCGGAAATTTCTGGTCCGATTCGGCCGTGTGACCACTCAAAATGTTCCTCTAGACAAGCTCTATCCAACGGTGGGATCAGTCGTTGGACTATTTTGATGAATTCCGGAGATAGAAATACACATACGTCAAATATCCCGGTAATTATTAAAAGTTTGCACGCTCCGCGCTCGGAAATTCCTGGTCCGATTCGGCCGTGTGACCACTCAAAATGTTCCTTTAGACAAGCTCTATCCAACGGTGCGATCAGTCGTGGGACTATTTTGATGAATTCCTGAGAGAAAAATCCACATATCTCAAATAAACCGGGTAATTATTAAAAGTTTGCACGCTCCGCGCTCGGAAATCTCTGGTCCGATTCGGCCGAGTGACCACTCAAAATGTTCCTCTAGACAAGCTCTATCCAACGGTGGGATCAGTCGTGGGACTATTTTGATGAATTCCGGAGATAGAAATACACATACCTCAAATAAACCGGTTAATTATTAAAAGTTTGCACGCTCCGCGCTCGGAAATTTCTGGTCCGATTCGGCCGTGTGACTACTCAAAATGTTCCTCTAGACAAGCTCTATCCAACAGTGCGATCAGTCGTGGGACTATTTTGATGAATTCCGGAGATAGAAATACACATACCTCAAATAAACCGGTTAATTATTAAAAGTGTGCACGCTCCGCGCTCGGAAATTTCTGGTCCGATTCGGCCGTGTGACCACTCAAAATGTTCCTCTAGACAAGCTCTATCCAACGGTGCGATCAGTCGTGGGACTATTTTGATGAATTCCTGAGAGAAAACTTCACATACCTAAAATAAACCGGGTGATTATTAAAAGTTTGCACGCTCCGCGCTCAGAAATTTCTGGTCCGATTCGGCCGAGTGACCACTCAAAATGTTCCTCTAGACAAGCTCTATCCAACGGTGCGATCAGTCGTGGGACTATTTTGATGAATTCCTGAGAGAAAAATCCACATACCTCAAATAAACCGGGTAATTATTAAAAGTTTGCAAGCTCCGCGCTCGAAAATTCCTGGTCCGATTCGGCCGAGTGACCACTCAAAATGTTCCGCTAGACAAGCTCTATCCAACGGTGCGATCAGTCGTGGGACTATTTTGATGAATTCCTGAGAGAAAAATCCACATACCTCAAATAAACCGGGTAATTATTAAAAGTTTGCACGCTCCGCGCTCGGAAATTCCTGGTCCGATTCGGCCGTGTGACCACTCAAAATGTTCCTCTAGACAAGCTCTATCCAACGGTGGTATCAGTCGTGGGACTATTTTGATGAATTCCGGAGATAGAAATACACATACGTCAAATATACCGGGTAATTATTAAAAGTTTGCGCGCTCCGCGCTCGAAAATTCCTGGTCCGATTCGGCCGAGTGACCACTCAAAATGTTCCTCTAGACAAGCTCTATCCATCGGTGCGATCAGTCGTGGAACTATTTTGATGAATTCCGGAGATAGAAATACACATACGTCAAATATACCGGGTAATTATCAAAAGTTTGCACGCTCCGCGCTCGGAAATTTCTGGTCCGATTAGGCCGTGTGACCACTCAAAATGTTCCTTTAGACAAGCTCTATCCAACGGTGGGATCAGTCGTGGGACTATTTTGATGAATTCCTGAGAAAAAAATTCACACACGTCAAATTAACCTTGTAAATGTCAATTGTTTGCACGCTCCGCGCTCGGAAATTTCTGGTCTGATTCGGCCGTATGACCACTCAAAATGTTCCTCTAGACAAGCTCTATCCAACGGTGGTATCAGTCGTTGGACTATTTTGATGAATTCCGGAGATAGAAATACACATACGTCAAATATCCCGGTAATTATTAAAAGTTTGCACGCTCCGCGCTCGGAAATTCCTGGTCCGATTCGGCCGTGTGACCACTCAAAATGTTCCTTTAGACAAGCTCTATCCAACGGTGGGATCAGTCGTGGGACTATTTTGATGAATTCCGGAGATAGAAATACACATACGTCAAATATACCGGGTAATTATTAAAAGTTTGCACGCTCCGCGCTCGGAAATTTCTGGTCCGATTCGGCCGTGTGACCACTCAAAATGTTCCTCTAGACAAGCTCTATCCAACGGTGGGATCAGTCGTGGGACTATTTTGATGAATTCCTGAGAGAAAAATCCACATACCTCAAATAAACCGGTTAATTATTAAAAGTTTGCACGCTACGCGCTCGGAAATTTCTGGTCCGATTCGGCCGAGTGACCACTCAAAATGTTCCTCTAGACAAGCTCTATCCAACGGTGGGATCAGTCGTTGGACTATTTTGATGAATTCCTGAGAGAAAAATCCACATACCTCAAATAAACCGGGTAAATATTAAAAGTTTGCACGCTCCGCGCTCAGAAATTTCAGGTCCGATTCGGCCGAGTGACCACTCAAAATGTTCCTCTAGACAAGCTCTATCCAACGGTGGGATCAGTCGTTGGACTATTTTGATGAATTCCGGAGATAGAAATACACATACGTCAAATATCCCGGTAATTATTAAAAGTTTGCACGCTCCGCGCTCGGAAATTCCTGGTCCGATTCGGCCGTGTGACCACTCAAAATGTTCCTTTAGACAAGCTCTATCCAACGGTGCGATCAGTCGTGGGACTATTTTGATGAATTCCTGAGAGAAAAATCCACATACCTCAAATAAACCGGGTAATTATTAAAAGTTTGCACGCTCCGCGCTCGGAAATCTCTGGTCCGATTCGGCCGAGTGACCACTCAAAATGTTCCTCTAGACAAGCTCTATCCAACGGTGGGATCAGTCGTGGGACTATTTTGATGAATTCCGGAGATAGAAATACACATACGTCAAATATACCGGGTAATTATTAAAAGTTTGCACGCTCCGCGCTCGGAAATTTCTGGTCCGATTCGGCCGTGTGACCACTCAAAATGTTCCTCTAGACAAGCTCTATCCAACGGTGGGATCAGCCGTTGGACTATTTTGATGAATTCCGGAGATAGAAATACACATACGACAAATATCCCGGTAATTATTAAAAGTTTGCACGCTCCGCGCTCGGAAATTCCTGGTCCGATTCGGCCGTGTGACCACTCAAAATGTTCCTTTAGACAAGCTCTATCCAACGGTGCGATCAGTCGTGGGACTATTTTGATGAATTCCTGAGAGAAAAATCCACATACCTCAAATAAACCGGGTAATTATTAAAAGTTTGCACGCTCCGCGCTCGGAAATCTCTGGTCCGATTCGGCCGAGTGACCACTCAAAATGTTCCTCTAGACAAGCTCTATCCAACGGTGGGATCAGTCGTGGGACTATTTTGATGAATTCCGGAGATAGAAATACACATACCTCAAATAAACCGGTTAATTATTAAAAGTTTGCACGCTCCGCGCTCGGAAATTTCTGGTCCGATTCGGCCGTGTGACTACTCAAAATGTTCCTCTAGACAAGCTCTATCCAACAGTGCGATCAGTCGTGGGACTATTTTGATGAATTCCGGAGATAGAAATACACATACCTCAAATAAACCGGTTAATTATTAAAAGTTTGCACGCTCCGCGCTCGGAAATTTCTGGTCCGATTCGGCCGTGTGACCACTCAAAATGTTCCTCTAGACAAGCTCTATCCAACGGTGGGATCAGTCGTGGGACTATTTTGATGAATTCCTGAGAGAAAAATCCACATACCTCAAATAAACCGGTTAATTATTAAAACTTTGCACGCTACGCGCTCGGAAATTTCTGGTCCGATTCGGCCGAGTGACCACTCAAAATGTTCCTCTAGACAAGCTCTATCCAACGGTGGGATCAGTCGTGGGACTATTTTGATGAATTCCTGAGAGAAAAATCCACATACCTCAAATAAACCGGTTAATTATTAAAAGTTTGCACGCTACGCGCTCGGAAATTTCGGGTCCGATTCGGCCGAGTGACCACTCAAAATGTTCCTATAGACAAGCTCTATCCAACGATGCGATCAGTCGTGGGACTATTTTGATGAATTCCGGAGAGAAAAATCCACATACCTCAAATAAACCGGTTAATTATTAAAAGTTTGCACGCTACGCGCTCGGAAATTTCGGGTCCGATTCGGCCGTGTGACCACTCAAAATGTTCCTTTAGACAAGCTCTATCCAACGGTGCGATCAGTCGTGGGACTATTTTGATGAATTCCTGAGAGAAAAATCCACATACCTCAAATAAACCGGGTAATTATTAAAAGTTTGCACGCTCCGCGCTCGGAAATCTCTGGTCCGATTCGGCCGAGTGACCACTCAAAATGTTCCTCTAGACAAGCTCTATCCAACGGTGGGATCAGTCGTGGGACTATTTTGATGAATTCCTGAGAAAAAAATTCACACACGTCAAATTAACCTTGTAAATGTCAATTGTTTGCACGCTCCGCGCTCGGAAATTTCTGGTCTGATTCGGCCGTATGACCACTCAAAATGTTCCTCTAGACAAGCTCTATCCAACGGTGGGATCAGTCGTGGGACTATTTTGATGAATTCCGGAGATAGAAATACACATACGTCAAATATACCGGGTAATTATTAAAAGTTTGCACGCTCCGCGCTCGGAAATTTCTGGTCCGATTCGGCCGTGTGACCACTCAAAATGTTCCTTTAGACAAGCTCTATCCAACGGTGGGATCAGTCGTGGGACTATTTTGATGAATTCCGGAGATAGAAATACACATACGTCAAATATACCGGGTAATTATTAAAAGTTTGCACGCTCCGCGCTCGGAAATTTCTGGTCCGATTCGGCCGTGTGACCACTCAAAATGTTCCTCTAGACAAGCTCTATCCAACGGTGGGATCAGTCGTGGGACTATTTTGATGAATTCCTGAGAGAAAAATCCACATACCTCAAATAAACCGGTTAATTATTAAAAGTTTGCACGCTACGCGCTCGGAAATTTCTGGTCCGATTCGGCCGAGTGACCACTCAAAATGTTCCTCTAGACAAGCTCTATCCAACGGTGGGATCAGTCGTTGGACTATTTTGATGAATTCCTGAGAGAAAAATCCACATACCTCAAATAAACCGGGTAAATATTAAAAGTTTGCACGCTCCGCGCTCAGAAATTTCAGGTCCGATTCGGCCGAGTGACCACTCAAAATGTTCCTCTAGACAAGCTCTATCCAACGGTGGGATCAGTCGTTGGACTATTTTGATGAATTCCGGAGATAGAAATACACATACGTCAAATATCCCGGTAATTATTAAAAGTTTGCACGCTCCGCGCTCGGAAATTCCTGGTCCGATTCGGCCGTGTGACCACTCAAAATGTTCCTTTAGACAAGCTCTATCCAACGGTGCGATCAGTCGTGGGACTATTTTGATGAATTCCTGAGAGAAAAATCCACATACCTCAAATAAACCGGTTAATTATTAAAACTTTGCACGCTACGCGCTCGGAAATTTCTGGTCCGATTCGGCCGAGTGACCACTCAAAATGTTCCTCTAGACAAGCTCTATCCAACGATGCGATCAGTCGTGGGACTATTTTGATGAATTCCGGAGAGAAAAATCCACATACCTCAAATAAACCGGTTAATTATTAAAAGTTTGCACGCTACGCGCTCGGAAATTTCGGGTCCGATTCGGCCGTGTGACCACTCAAAATGTTCCTTTAGACAAGCTCTATCCAACGGTGCGATCAGTCGTGGGACTATTTTGATGAATTCCTGAGAGAAAAATCCACATACCTCAAATAAACCGGGTAATTATTAAAAGTTTGCACGCTCCGCGCTCGGAAATCTCTGGTCCGATTCGGCCGAGTGACCACTCAAAATGTTCCTCTAGACAAGCTCTATCCAACGGTGGGATCAGTCTTGGGACTATTTTGATGAATTCCGGAGATAGAAATACACATACCTCAAATAAACCGGTTAATTATTAAAAGTTTGCACGCTCCGCGCTCGGAAATTTCTGGTCCGATTCGGCCGTGTGACTACTCAAAATGTTCCTCTAGACAAGCTCTATCCAACAGTGCGATCAGTCGTGGGACTATTTTGATGAATTCCGGAGATAGAAATACACATACGTCAAATATACCGGGTAATTATTAAAAGTTTGCACGCTCCGCGCTCGGAAATTTCTGGTCCGATTCGGCCGTGTGACCACTCAAAATGTTCCTCTAGACAAGCTCTATCCAACGGTGGGATCAGTCGTGGGACTATTTTGATGAATTCCTGAGAGAAAAATCCACATACCTCAAATAAACCGGTTAATTATTAAAAGTTTGCACGCTACGCGCTCGGAAATTTCTGGTCCGATTCGGCCGAGTGACCACTCAAAATGTTCCTCTAGACAAGCTCTATCCAACGGTGGGATCAGTCGTTGGACTATTTTGATGAATTCCTGAGAGAAAAATCCACATACCTCAAATAAACCGGGTAAATATTAAAAGTTTGCACGCTCCGCGCTCAGAAATTTCAGGTCCGATTCGGCCGAGTGACCACTCAAAATGTTCCTCTAGACAAGCTCTATCCAACGGTGGGATCAGTCGTTGGACTATTTTGATGAATTCCGGAGATAGAAATACACATACGTCAAATATCCCGGTAATTATTAAAAGTTTGCACGCTCCGCGCTCGGAAATTCCTGGTCCGATTCGGCCGTGTGACCACTCAAAATGTTCCTTTAGACAAGCTCTATCCAACGGTGCGATCAGTCGTGGGACTATTTTGATGAATTCCTGAGAGAAAAATCCACATACCTCAAATAAACCGGGTAATTATTAAAAGTTTGCACGCTCCGCGCTCGGAAATCTCTGGTCCGATTCGGCCGAGTGACCACTCAAAATGTTCCTCTAGACAAGCTCTATCCAACGGTGGGATCAGTCGTGGGACTATTTTGATGAATTCCGGAGATAGAAATACACATACGTCAAATATACCGGGTAATTATTAAAAGTTTGCACGCTCCGCGCTCGGAAATTTCTGGTCCGATTCGGCCGTGTGACCACTCAAAATGTTCCTCTAGACAAGCTCTATCCAACGGTGGGATCAGCCGTTGGACTATTTTGATGAATTCCGGAGATAGAAATACACATACGACAAATATCCCGGTAATTATTAAAAGTTTGCACGCTCCGCGCTCGGAAATTCCTGGTCCGATTCGGCCGTGTGACTACTCAAAATGTTCCTCTAGACAAGCTCTATCCAACAGTGCGATCAGTCGTGGGACTATTTTGATGAATTCCGGAGATAGAAATACACATACCTCAAATAAACCGGTTAATTATTAAAAGTTTGCACGCTCCGCGCTCGGAAATTTCTGGTCCGATTCGGCCGTGTGACCACTCAAAATGTTCCTCTAGACAAGCTCTATCCAACGGTGGGATCAGTCGTGGGACTATTTTGATGAATTCCGGAGATAGAAATACACATACCTCAAATAAACCGGTTAATTATTAAAAGTTTGCACGCTCCGCGCTCGGAAATTTCTGGTCCGATTCGGCCGTGTGACTACTCAAAATGTTCCTCTAGACAAGCTCTATCCAACAGTGCGATCAGTCGTGGGACTATTTTGATGAATTCCGGAGATAGAAATACACATACCTCAAATAAACCGGTTAATTATTAAAAGTTTGCACGCTCCGCGCTCGGAAATTTCTGGTCCGATTCGGCCGTGTGACCACTCAAAATGTTCCTCTAGACAAGCTCTATCCAACGGTGGGATCAGTCGTGGGACTATTTTGATGAATTCCTGAGAGAAAAATCCACATACCTCAAATAAACCGGTTAATTATTAAAACTTTGCACGCTACGCGCTCGGAAATTTCTGGTCCGATTCGGCCGAGTGACCACTCAAAATGTTCCTCTAGACAAGCTCTATCCAACGGTGGGATCAGTCGTGGGACTATTTTGATGAATTCCGGAGATAGAAATACACATACCTCAAATAAACCGTTTAATTATTAAAAGTTTGCACGCTCCGCGCTCGGAAATTTCTGGTCCGATTCGGCCGAGTGACCACTCAAAATGTTCCTCTAGACAAGCTCTATCCAACGATGCGATCAGTCGTGGGACTATTTTGATGAATTCCGGAGAGAAAAATCCACATACCTCAAATAAACCGGGTAATTATTAAAAGTTTGCACGCTCCGCGCTCGGAAATTCTTGGTCCGATTCGGCCGTGTGACCACTCAAAATGTTCCTCTAGACAAGCTCTATCCAACGGTGCGATCAGTCGTGGGACTATTTTGATGAATTCCTGAGAGAAAAATCCACATACCTCAAATAAACCGGGTAATTATTAAAAGATTGCACGCTCCGCGCTCGGAAATTTCTGGTCCGATTCGGCCGTGTGACCACTCAAAATGTTCCTGTAGACAAGCTCTATCCAACGGTGGGATCAGTCGTTGGACTATTTTGATGAATTCCGGAGATAGAAATACACATACGTCAAATATACCAGGTAATTATTAAAAGTTTGCACGCTCCGCGCTCGGAAATTCCTGGTCCGATTCGGCCGTGTGACCACTCAAAATGTTCCTCTAGACAAGCTCTATCCAACGGTGGGATCAGCCGTTGGACTATTTTGATGAATTCCGGAGATAGAAATACACATACGACAAATGTCCCGGTAATTATTAAAAGTTTGCACGCTCCGCGCTCGGAAATTCCTGGTCCGATTCGGCCGTGTGACCACTCAAAATGTTCCTTTAGACAAGCTCTATCCAACGGTGCGATCAGTCGTGGGACTATTTTGATGAATTCCTGAGAGAAAAATCCACATACCTCAAATAAACCGGGTAATTATTAAAAGTTTGCACGCTCCGCGCTCGGAAATCTCTGGTCCGATTCGGCCGAGTGACCACTCAAAATGTTCCTCTAGACAAGCTCTATCCAACGGTGGGATCAGTCGTGGGACTATTTTGATGAATTCCGGAGATAGAAATACACATACCTCAAATAAACCGGTTAATTATTAAAAGTTTGCACGCTCCGCGCTCGGAAATTTCTGGTCCGATTCGGCCGTGTGACTACTCAAAATGTTCCTCTAGACAAGCTCTATCCAACAGTGCGATCAGTCGTGGGACTATTTTGATGAATTCCGGAGATAGAAATACACATACCTCAAATAAACCGGTTAATTATTAAAAGTTTGCACGCTCTGCGCTCGGAAATTTCTGGTCCGATTCGGCCGTGTGACCACTCAAAATGTTCCTCTAGACAAGCTCTATCCAACGGTGGGATCAGTCGTGGGACTATTTTGATGAATTCCTGAGAGAAAAATCCACATACCTCAAATAAACCGGTTAATTATTAAAACTTTGCACGCTACGCGCTCGGAAATTTCTGGTCCGATTCGGCCGAGTGACCACTCAAAATGTTCCTCTAGACAAGCTCTATCCAACGATGCGATCAGTCGTGGGACTATTTTGATGAATTCCGGAGAGAAAAATCCACATACCTCAAATAAACCGGTTAATTATTAAAAGTTTGCACGCTACGCGCTCGGAAATTTCGGGTCCGATTCGGCCGTGTGACCACTCAAAATGTTCCTTTAGACAAGCTCTATCCAACGGTGCGATCAGTCGTGGGACTATTTTGATGAATTCCTGAGAGAAAAATCCACATACCTCAAATAAACCGGGTAATTATTAAAAGTTTGCACGCTCCGCGCTCGGAAATCTCTGGTCCGATTCGGCCGAGTGACCACTCAAAATGTTCCTCTAGACAAGCTCTATCCAACGGTGGGATCAGTCTTGGGACTATTTTGATGAATTCCGGAGATAGAAATACACATACCTCAAATAAACCGGTTAATTATTAAAAGTTTGCACGCTCCGCGCTCGGAAATTTCTGGTCCGATTCGGCCGTGTGACTACTCAAAATGTTCCTCTAGACAAGCTCTATCCAACAGTGCGATCAGTCGTGGGACTATTTTGATGAATTCCGGAGATAGAAATACACATACGTCAAATATACCGGGTAATTATTAAAAGTTTGCACGCTCCGCGCTCGGAAATTTCTGGTCCGATTCGGCCGTGTGACCACTCAAAATGTTCCTCTAGACAAGCTCTATCCAACGGTGGGATCAGTCGTGGGACTATTTTGATGAATTCCTGAGAGAAAAATCCACATACCTCAAATAAACCGGTTAATTATTAAAAGTTTGCACGCTACGCGCTCGGAAATTTCTGGTCCGATTCGGCCGAGTGACCACTCAAAATGTTCCTCTAGACAAGCTCTATCCAACGGTGGGATCAGTCGTTGGACTATTTTGATGAATTCCTGAGAGAAAAATCCACATACCTCAAATAAACCGGGTAAATATTAAAAGTTTGCACGCTCCGCGCTCAGAAATTTCAGGTCCGATTCGGCCGAGTGACCACTCAAAATGTTCCTCTAGACAAGCTCTATCCAACGGTGGGATCAGTCGTTGGACTATTTTGATGAATTCCGGAGATAGAAATACACATACGTCAAATATCCCGGTAATTATTAAAAGTTTGCACGCTCCGCGCTCGGAAATTCCTGGTCCGATTCGGCCGTGTGACCACTCAAAATGTTCCTTTAGACAAGCTCTATCCAACGGTGCGATCAGTCGTGGGACTATTTTGATGAATTCCGGAGATAGAAATACACATACGTCAAATATACCGGGTAATTATTAAAAGTTTGCACGCTCCGCGCTCGGAAATTTCTGGTCCGATTCGGCCGTGTGACCACTCAAAATGTTCCTCTAGACAAGCTCTATCCAACGGTGGGATCAGCCGTTGGACTATTTTGATGAATTCCGGAGATAGAAATACACATACGACAAATATCCCGGTAATTATTAAAAGTTTGCACGCTCCGCGCTCGGAAATTCCTGGTCCGATTCGGCCGTGTGACCACTCAAAATGTTCCTTTAGACAAGCTCTATCCAACGGTGCGATCAGTCGTGGGACTATTTTGATGAATTCCTGAGAGAAAAATCCACATACCTCAAATAAACCGGGTAATTATTAAAAGTTTGCACGCTCCGCGCTCGGAAATCTCTGGTCCGATTCGGCCGAGTGACCACTCAAAATGTTCCTCTAGACAAGCTCTATCCAACGGTGGGATCAGTCGTGGGACTATTTTGATGAATTCCGGAGATAGAAATACACATACCTCAAATAAACCGGTTAATTATTAAAAGTTTGCACGCTCCGCGCTCGGAAATTTCTGGTCCGATTCGGCCGTGTGACTACTCAAAATGTTCCTCTAGACAAGCTCTATCCAACAGTGCGATCAGTCGTGGGACTATTTTGATGAATTCCGGAGATAGAAATACACATACCTCAAATAAACCGGTTAATTATTAAAAGTTTGCACGCTCCGCGCTCGGAAATTTCTGGTCCCATTCGGCCGTGTGACCACTCAAAATGTTCCTCTAGACAAGCTCTATCCAACGGTGGGATCAGTCGTGGGACTATTTTGATGAATTCCGGAGATAGAAATACACATACCTCAAATAAACCGGTTAATTATTAAAAGTTTGCACGCTCCGCGCTCGGAAATTTCTGGTCCGATTCGGCCGTGTGACTACTCAAAATGTTCCTCTAGACAAGCTCTATCCAACAGTGCGATCAGTCGTGGGACTATTTTGATGAATTCCGGAGATAGAAATACACATACCTCAAATAAACCGGTTAATTATTAAAAGTTTGCACGCTCCGCGCTCGGAAATTTCTGGTCCGATTCGGCCGTGTGACCACTCAAAATGTTCCTCTAGACAAGCTCTATCCAACGGTGGGATCAGTCGTGGGACTATTTTGATGAATTCCTGAGAGAAAAATCCACATACCTCAAATAAACCGGTTAATTATTAAAACTTTGCACGCTACGCGCTCGGAAATTTCTGGTCCGATTCGGCCGAGTGACCACTCAAAATGTTCCTCTAGACAAGCTCTATCCAACGGTGGGATCAGTCGTGGGACTATTTTGATGAATTCCGGAGATAGAAATACACATACCTCAAATAAACCGTTTAATTATTAAAAGTTTGCACGCTCCGCGCTCGGAAATTTCTGGTCCGATTCGGCCGAGTGACCACTCAAAATGTTCCTCTAGACAAGCTCTATCCAACGATGCGATCAGTCGTGGGACTATTTTGATGAATTCCGGAGAGAAAAATCCACATACCTCAAATAAACCGGGTAATTATTAAAAGTTTGCACGCTCCGCGCTCGGAAATTCTTGGTCCGATTCGGCCGTGTGACCACTCAAAATGTTCCTCTAGACAAGCTCTATCCAACGGTGCGATCAGTCGTGGGACTATTTTGATGAATTCCTGAGAGAAAAATCCACATACCTCAAATAAACCGGGTAATTATTAAAAGATTGCACGCTCCGCGCTCGGAAATTTCTGGTCCGATTCGGCCGTGTGACCACTCAAAATGTTCCTGTAGACAAGCTCTATCCAACGGTGGGATCAGTCGTTGGACTATTTTGATGAATTCCGGAGATAGAAATACACATACGTCAAATATACCAGGTAATTATTAAAAGTTTGCACGCTCCGCGCTCGGAAATTCCTGGTCCGATTCGGCCGTGTGACCACTCAAAATGTTCCTGTAGACAAGCTCTATCCAACGGTGTGATCAGTCGTGGGACTATTTTGATGAATTCCTGAGAGAAAAATCCACATACCTCAAATAAACCGGGTAATTATTAAAAGTTTGCACGCTCCGCGCTCGGAAATTCCTGGTCCGATTCGGCCGTGTGACCACTCAAAATGTTCCTTTAGACAAGCTCTATCCAACGGTGCGATCAGTCGTGGGACTATTTTGATGAATTCCTGAGAGAAAAATCCACATACCTCAAATAAACCGGGTAATTATTAAAAGTTTGCACGCTCCGCGCTCGGAAATCTCTGGTCCGATTCGGCCGAGTGACCACTCAAAATGTTCCTTTAGACAAGCTCTATCCAACGGTGGGATCAGTCGTGGGACTATTTTGATGAATTCCTGAGAAAAAAATTCACACACGTCAAATAAACCGGGTAATTATAAAAAGTTTGCACTCTCCGCGCTCGGAAATTCCTGGTCCGATTCGGCCGTGTGACCACTCAAAATGTTCCTCTAGACAAGCTCTATCCAACGGTGTGATCAGTCGTGGGACTATTTTGATGAATTCCTGAGAGAAAAATCCACATACCTCAAATAAACCGGGTAAATATTAAAAGTTTGCACGCTCCGCGCTCAGAAATTTCTGGTCCGATTCGGCCGAGTGACCACTCCAAATGTTCCTCTAGACAAGCTCTATCCAACGGTGGGATCAGTCGTTGGACTATTTTGATGAATTCCGGAGATAGAAATACACATACGTCAAATATCCCGGTAATTATTAAAAGTTTGCACGCTCCGCGCTCGGAAATTCCTGGTCCGATTCGGCCGTGTGACCACTCAAAATGTTCCTTTAGACAAGCTCTATCCAACGGTGCGATCAGTCGTGGGACTATTTTGATGAATTCCTGAGAGAAAAATCCACATACCTCAAATAAACCGGGTAATTATTAAAAGTTTGCACGCTCCGCGCTCGGAAATCTCTGGTCCGATTCGGCCGAGTGACCACTCAAAATGTTCCTCTAGACAAGCTCTATCCAACGGTGGGATCAGTCGTGGGACTATTTTGATGAATTCCTGAGAGAAAAATCCACATACCTCAAATAAACCGGTTAATTATTAAAAGTTTGCACGCTACGCGCTCGGAAATTTCTGGTCCGATTCGGCCGTGTGACCACTCAAAATGTTCCTCTAGACAAGCTCTATCCAACGGTGGGATCAGTCGTGGGACTATTTTGATGAATTCCTGAGAGAAAAATACACATACGTCAAATATCCCGGTAATTATTAAAAGTTTGCACGCTCCGCGCTCGGAAATTTCTGGTCCGATTCGGCCGAGTGACCACTCAAAATGTTCCTCTAGACAAGCTCTATCCAACGATGCGATCAGTCGTGGGACTATTTTGATGAATTCCGGAGAGAAAAATCCACATACCTCAAATAAACCGGGTAATTATTAAAAGTTTGCACGCTCCGCGCTCGGAAATTCTTGGTCCGATTCGGCCGTGTGACCACTCAAAATGTTCCTCTAGACAAGCTCTATCCAACGGTGCGATCAGTCGTGGGACTATTTTGATGAATTCCTGAGAGAAAAATCCACATACCTCAAATAAACCGGGTAATTATTAAAAGATTGCACGCTCCGCGCTCGGAAATTTCTGGTCCGATTCGGCCGTGTGACCACTCAAAATGTTCCTGTAGACAAGCTCTATCCAACGGTGGGATCAGTCGTTGGACTATTTTGATGAATTCCGGAGATAGAAATACACATACGTCAAATATACCAGGTAATTATTAAAAGTTTGCACGCTCCGCGCTCGGAAATTCCTGGTCCGATTCGGCTGTGTGACCACTCAAAATGTTCCTCTAGACAAGCTCTATCCAACGATGCGATCAGTCGTGGGACTATTTTGATGAATTCCTGAGAGAAAAATCCACATACCTCAAATAAACCGGGTAATTATTAAAAGATTGCACGCTCCGCGCTCGGAAATCTCTGGTCCGATTCGGCCGAGTGACCACTCAAAATGTTCCTCTAGACAAGCTCTATCCAACGGTGTGATCAGTCGTGGGACTATTTTGATGAATTCCTGAGAGAAAAATCCACATACCTCAAATAAACCGGGTAATTATCAAAAGTTTGCACGCTCCGCGCTCGGAAATTTCTGGTCCGATTCGGCCGTGTGAGCACTCAAAATGTTCCTCAAGACAAGCTCTATCCAACGGTGGGATCAGTCGTGGGACTATTTTGATGAATTCCTGAGAGAAAAATCCACATACCTCAAATAAACCGGGTAATTATTAAAAGTTTGCACACTCCGCGCTCGGAAATTTCTGGTCCGATTCGGCCGAGTGACCACTCAAAATGTTCCTCTAGACAAGCTCTATCCAACGGTGTGATCAGTCGTGGGACTATTTTGATGAATTCCTGAGAGAAAAATCCACATACCTCAAATAAACCGGGTAATTATTAAAAGTTTGCACGCTCCGCGCTCGGAAATCTCTGGTCCGATTCGGCCGAGTGACCACTCAAAATGTTCCTTTAGACAAGCTCTATCCAACGGTGGGATCAGTCGTGGGACTATTTTGATGAATTCCTGAGAAAAAAATTCACACACGTCAAATAAACCGGGTAATTATAAAAAGTTTGCACTCTCCGCGCTCGGAAATTCCTGGTCCGATTCGGCCGTGTGACCACTCAAAATGTTCCTCTAGACAAGCTCTATCCAACGGTGTGATCAGTCGTGGGACTATTTTGATGAATTCCTGAGAGAAAAATCCACATACCTCAAATAAACCGGGTAAATATTAAAAGTTTGCACGCTCCGCGCTCAGAAATTTCTGGTCCGATTCGGCCGAGTGACCACTCCAAATGTTCCTCTAGACAAGCTCTATCCAACGGTGGGATCAGTCGTTGGACTATTTTGATGAATTCCGGAGATAGAAATACACATACGTCAAATATCCCGGTAATTATTAAAAGTTTGCACGCTCCGCGCTCGGAAATTCCTGGTCCGATTCGGCCGTGTGACCACTCAAAATGTTCCTTTAGACAAGCTCTATCCAACGGTGCGATCAGTCGTGGGACTATTTTGATGAATTCCTGAGAGAAAAATCCACATACCTCAAATAAACCGGGTAATTATTAAAAGTTTGCACGCTCCGCGCTCGGAAATTCTTGGTCCGATTCGGCCGTGTGACCACTCAAAATGTTCCTCTAGACAAGCTCTATCCAACGATGCGATCAGTCGTGGGACTATTTTGATGAATTCCGGAGAGAAAAATCCACATACCTCAAATAAACCGGGTAATTATTAAAAGTTTGCACGCTCCGCGCTCGGAAATTCTTGGTCCGATTCGGCCGTGTGACCACTCAAAATGTTCCTCTAGACAAGCTCTATCCAACGGTGCGATCAGTCGTGGGACTATTTTGATGAATTCCTGAGAGAAAAATCCACATACCTCAAATAAACCGGGTAATTATTAAAAGATTGCACGCTCCGCGCTCGGAAATTTCTGGTCCGATTCGGCCGTGTGACCACTCAAAATGTTCCTGTAGACAAGCTCTATCCAACGGTGGGATCAGTCGTTGGACTATTTTGATGAATTCCGGAGATAGAAATACACATACGTCAAATATACCAGGTAATTATTAAAAGTTTGCACGCTCCGCGCTCGGAAATTCCTGGTCCGATTCGGCTGTGTGACCACTCAAAATGTTCCTCTAGACAAGCTCTATCCAACGGTGCGATCAGTCGTGGGACTATTTTGATGAATTCCTGAGAGAAAAATCCACATACCTCAAATAAACCGGGTAATTATTAAAAGATTGCACGCTCCGCGCTCGGAAATCTCTGGTCCGATTCGGCCGAGTGACCACTCAAAATGTTCCTCTAGACAAGCTCTATCCAACGGTGTGATCAGTCGTGGGACTATTTTGATGAATTCCTGAGAGAAAAATCCACATACCTCAAATAAACCGGGTAATTATCAAAAGTTTGCACGCTCCGCGCTCGGAAATTTCTGGTCCGATTCGGCCGTGTGAGCACTCAAAATGTTCCTCAAGACAAGCTCTATCCAACGGTGGGATCAGTCGTGGGACTATTTTGATGAATTCCTGAGAGAAAAATCCACATACCTCAAATAAACCGGGTAATTATTAAAAGTTTGCACACTCCGCGCTCGGAAATTTCTGGTCCGATTCGGCCGAGTGACCACTCAAAATGTTCCTCTAGACAAGCTCTATCCAACGGTGTGATCAGTCGTGGGACTATTTTGATGAATTCCTGAGAGAAAAATCCACATACCTCAAATAAACCGGGTAATTATTAAAAGTTTGCACGCTCCGCGCTCGGAAATCTCTGGTCCGATTCGGCCGAGTGACCACTCAAAATGTTCCTTTAGACAAGCTCTATCCAACGGTGGGATCAGTCGTGGGACTATTTTGATGAATTCCTGAGAAAAAAATTCACACACGTCAAATAAACCGGGTAATTATAAAAAGTTTGCACTCTCCGCGCTCGGAAATTCCTGGTCCGATTCGGCCGTGTGACCACTCAAAATGTTCCTCTAGACAAGCTCTATCCAACGGTGTGATCAGTCGTGGGACTATTTTGATGAATTCCTGAGAGAAAAATCCACATACCTCAAATAAACCGGGTAAATATTAAAAGTTTGCACGCTCCGCGCTCAGAAATTTCTGGTCCGATTCGGCCGAGTGACCACTCCAAATGTTCCTCTAGACAAGCTCTATCCAACGGTGGGATCAGTCGTTGGACTATTTTGATGAATTCCGGAGATAGAAATACACATACGTCAAATATCCCGGTAATTATTAAAAGTTTGCACGCTCCGCGCTCGGAAATTCCTGGTCCGATTCGGCCGTGTGACCACTCAAAATGTTCCTTTAGACAAGCTCTATCCAACGGTGCGATCAGTCGTGGGACTATTTTGATGAATTCCTGAGAGAAAAATCCACATACCTCAAATAAACCGGGTAATTATTAAAAGTTTGCACGCTCCGCGCTCGGAAATCTCTGGTCCGATTCGGCCGAGTGACCACTCAAAATGTTCCTCTAGACAAGCTCTATCCAACGGTGGGATCAGTCGTGGGACTATTTTGATGAATTCCTGAGAGAAAAATCCACATACCTCAAATAAACCGGGTAATTATTAAAAGATTGCACGCTCCGCGCTCGGAAATCTCTGGTCCGATTCGGCCGAGTGACCACTCAAAATGTTCCTCTAGACAAGCTCTATCCAACGGTGTGATCAGTCGTGGGACTATTTTGATGAATTCCTGAGAGAAAAATCCACATACCTCAAATAAACCGGGTAATTATCAAAAGTTTGCACGCTCCGCGCTCGGAAATTTCTGGTCCGATTCGGCCGTGTGAGCACTCAAAATGTTCCTCAAGACAAGCTCTATCCAACGGTGGGATCAGTCGTGGGACTATTTTGATGAATTCCTGAGAGAAAAATCCACATACCTCAAATAAACCGGGTAATTATTAAAAGTTTGCACGCTCCGCGCTCGGAAATCTCTGGTCCGATTCGGCCGAGTGACCACTCAAAATGTTCCTTTAGACAAGCTCTATCCAACGGTGGGATCAGTCGTGGGACTATTTTGATGAATTCCTGAGAAAAAAATTCACACACGTCAAATAAACCGGGTAATTATAAAAAGTTTGCACTCTCCGCGCTCGGAAATTCCTGGTCCGATTCGGCCGTGTGACCACTCAAAATGTTCCTCTAGACAAGCTCTATCCAACGGTGTGATCAGTCGTGGGACTATTTTGATGAATTCCTGAGAGAAAAATCCACATACCTCAAATAAACCGGGTAAATATTAAAAGTTTGCACGCTCCGCGCTCAGAAATTTCTGGTCCGATTCGGCCGAGTGACCACTCCAAATGTTCCTCTAGACAAGCTCTATCCAACGGTGGGATCAGTCGTTGGACTATTTTGATGAATTCCGGAGATAGAAATACACATACGTCAAATATCCGGTAATTATTAAAAGTTTGCACGCTCCGCGCTCGGAAATTCCTGGTCCGATTCGGCCGTGTGACCACTCAAAATGTTCCTTTAGACAAGCTCTATCCAACGGTGCGATCAGTCGTGGGACTATTTTGATGAATTCCTGAGAGAAAAATCCACATACCTCAAATAAACCGGGTAATTATTAAAAGTTTGCACGCTCCGCGCTCGGAAATCTCTGGTCCGATTCGGCCGAGTGACCACTCAAAATGTTCCTCTAGACAAGCTCTATCCAACGGTGGGATCAGTCGTGGGACTATTTTGATGAATTCCTGAGAGAAAAATCCACATACCTCAAATAAACCGGTTAATTATTAAAAGTTTGCACGCTACGCGCTCGGAAATTTCTGGTCCGATTCGGCCGTGTGACCACTCAAAATGTTCCTCTAGACAAGCTCTATCCAACGGTGGGATCAGTCGTGGGACTATTTTGATGAATTCCTGAGAGAAAAATACACATACGTCAAATATCCCGGTAATTATTAAAAGTTTGCACGCTCCGCGCTCGGAAATTTCTGGTCCGATTCGGCCGAGTGACCACTCAAAATGTTCCTCTAGACAAGCTCTATCCAACGATGCGATCAGTCGTGGGACTATTTTGATGAATTCCGGAGAGAAAAATCCACATACCTCAAATAAACCGGGTAATTATTAAAAGTTTGCACGCTCGCGCTCGGAAATTCTTGGTCCGATTCGGCCGTGTGACCACTCAAAATGTTCCTCTAGACAAGCTCTATCCAACGGTGCGATCAGTCGTGGGACTATTTTGATGAATTCCTGAGAGAAAAATCCACATACCTCAAATAAACCGGGTAATTATTAAAAGATTGCACGCTCCGCGCTCGGAAATTTCTGGTCCGATTCGGCCGTGTGACCACTCAAAATGTTCCTGTAGACAAGCTCTATCCAACGGTGGGATCAGTCGTTGGACTGTTTTGATGAATTCCGGAGATAGAAATACACATACGTCAAATATACCAGGTAATTATTAAAAGTTTGCACGCTCCGCGCTCGGAAATTCCTGGTCCGATTCGGCCGTGTGACCACTCAAAATGTTCCTCTAGACAAGCTCTATCCAACGGTGCGATCAGTCGTTGGACTATTTTGATGAATTCCGGAGATAGAAATACACATACGTCAAATATACCAGGTAATTATTAAAAGTTTGCACGCTCCGCGCTCGGAAATTCCTGGTCCGATTCGGCTGTGTGACCACTCAAAATGTTCCTCTAGACAAGCTCTATCCAACGGTGCGATCAGTCGTGGGACTATTTTGATTAATTCA